>NW_025900739.1:0-14844 GCF_022539505.1 Lolium rigidum | reverse complement strand
AAAAAGAACCTCACCATGGCGCTAGTATAATTTTGGGATAGTTACAAACTTTCGTTACCTAACCTTCAACATGAAACTTGTTTCAAATTCATTTTGGCCTACAAGAAACAAATCCCAACTTGATTCGAGCACCACGGCCTCCAAACGATGCCGATGCCGATATCGGCATGGTCGAACGGCTATGCTCGCCGCCATCGCTAGGTCAACGTCGGGATGCACCCTCAATCCCGTCCCCTCATTCGATCAACGACACACCCGGAGATACCGCCGAGGCCAATGCCGAACGTACATGCCGATGCCAATGCCGATCATGCATGCACGCCGCCGTGGGCACGGCCACGCCGACTCCGCTATGCTCTGGACGCCACAGACCGCCGCGAGGTCTTTCCCTTCGCCACCACACTCTCCTAGCACCCACCTATACACGCCAGAAAGGAGAGACACTAGTTTTCTCTACATTGCTCGCGTTCGTGTCCGACACGGCCAGTCAAAGTTTTGAGGTGGTCGTCGATGTCGTCGACCATTTCTTCTCTTCTTTGCATGGTTAAACGCGTCTAGTTCATATCTATCTAATGCGTCTGGTCTCGCCTCATGCAGTTCTTTGTGGACGTCGATCTCATCTCGGCACCCCGCATGCCACCTCCTCCGTGCCATCGGCTGTAGAGCTCCGTTTAAAAATCTAATCCTACCCGTGTATTGCCCCTTGTATCGGCGTCATGGCCCCACTTGTCATTTGATATACCGAAGCCCCACTCATTCGCGTTTTGGTCGGGGATACAGCGATGCTTACGGTCAAACAAAGATGGATGGTCCGACGTGTCTTTGCGGGCTCTACGTGGCCCCACTAGTCGGAAGATAACGGTCAACCATCGGGCAACCGGCCGTTACATCACGTGTGATGGTTTCAGACAAACGCTTGGGTAAAACTGAGGAAAAACTAAGGAGCTGGGGAAAACTGAGCACAACTAAGGACCCGAGGGCACGAAAATAGAAATCCCAAACAAAAATACTGTAGTAAAAACATGGGTTGTCTCCCATAAGCGCTTTTCTTTAACGCCTTTCAGCTAGGCGCAGAAAGTATATATCAAGTGTTATCAAGAGACGAAGTATCAACATCATAACTTGTTCTAATAATAGAATCAAAAGGTAACTTCATTCTCTTTCTAGGGAAGTGTTCCATACCTTTCTTGAGAGGAAATTGATATTTAATATTACCTTCCTTCATATCAATGGTAGCTCCAACAGTTCGAAGAAAAGGTCTTCCCAATATAATGGGACAAGATGCATTGCATTCAATATCCAAGACAACAAAATCAACGGGGACAAGGTTATTGTTAACGGTAATGCGAACATTATCAACTCTCCCCAAAGGTTTCTTTATAGCATTTTCAACAAGATTAACATCCAAATAACAATTTTTCAATGGTGGCAAGTCAAGCATATTATAAATTTTCTTAGGCATAACGGAAACACTTGCACCAATATCACATAAAGCATTACAATCAAAGTTATTGACCTTCATCTTAATGATGGGCTCCCAACCATCCTCTAGCTTTCTAGGAATAGAAGTTTCAAGTTTTAGTTTCTCTTCTCTAACTTTTATGAGAGCATTCGTAATATGTTTTGTGAAAGCCAAGTTTATAGCACTAGCATTGGGACTCTTAGCAAGTTTTTGTAAGAACTTTATAACTTCAGAGATGTGGCAATCATCAAAATCCAAACCATTACAATCTAAAGCAATGGGATCATCATCCCCAATGTTGGAAAACATTTCAGCAGTTTTATCACAGGCAGTTTTAGCAGTTTCAGGCAATTTTGCACGCTTTGCACTAGGAGTGGAAACATTGCCAACACCAATTATTTTACCATTATTAGTAGGAGGTGCAGCAACATGTGAATCATTAACATTGCTAGTGGTGGTAATAGTCCAAAATTTAGCTACATTATTTTCTTTAGCGAGTTTTTCATTTTCTTCTCTTTCCCACCTAGCATGCAATTCAGCCATCAATCTTATATTCTCATTAATTCTAACTTGGATGGCATTTTCTGTAGTAACAATTGTATTTTCAATATCCTTATTAGGCATAACTTTTGATTTCAAAAGATCAACATCAGAGGCAAGACTATCAACCTTAGAAGCGAGAATATCAATTTTATTGAGCTTTTCCTCAACAGATTTGTTAAAAGCAGTTTGTGTACTAATAAATTCTTTAAGCATAGCTTCAAGTCCAGGGGGTGTGTTCATATTATTGTTGTAAGAGTTCCCATAAGAATTACCATAACCGTTACCATTATTATAAGGATATGGCCTATAGTTATTACTAGAATTGTTCCTATAAGCATTGTTGTTGAAATTATTATTTTTAATGAAGTTTACATCAACATGTTCTTCTTGGGAAACCAATGAAGCTAACGGAACATTATTAGGATCAACATTAGTCCTATCATTCACAAGCATAGACATAATAGCATCAATCTTATCACTCAAGGAAGAGGTTTCTTCGACGGAATTTACCTTCTTACCTTGTGGAGCTCTTTCCGTGTGCCATTCAGAGTAATTAATCATCATATTATCAAGGAGCTTTGTTGCTTCACCAAGAGTGATGGACATAAAGGTACCTCCAGCAGACTGAATCCAATAGGTTCCGCGAAGAAAAGTTCGATCCTGCATAAAAGGTTTGGATGATCATCCAAGTAGTCAGTCCATGGGTTGGGCAATTTTTACCAAAGATTTCATTCTTTCCCAAGCTTGTGCAACATGCTCATTATCTAATTGTTTAAAATTCATTATGCTACTCCTCAAAGATATAATTTTAGCAGGGGGATAATATCTACCAATAAAAGCATCCTTGCATTTAGTCCATGAATCAATACTATTCTTAGGCGAGAGATAGCAACCAATCTTTAGCTCTTCCTCTTAATGAGAAAGGAAACAATTTTAATTTTATACTTGTCACCATCTACATCTTTATACTTTTGCATTTCACACAATTCAACAAAGTTATTGAGATGGGCAGCAACATCATCAGAACTAACACTGGAAAATTGCTCTCGCATAACAAGATTCGAGTAAAGCGAGGTTTAATTTCAAAGAATTCTGCTCGTAGTAGCGGGTGGAGCAATAGGTGTGCATAAGAAATCATTATTATTTGTGGTTGTGAAGTCACACAACTTAGTATTTTCAGGAGTGGCCATTTTAGCAGTAGTAAATAAAGCAAACTAGATAAAATAAATGCAAGTAACTAATTTTTTTGTGTTTTTGATATAGAGTGCAAGACAGTAAATAAAGTAAAGCTAGCAACTAATTTTTTTGTGTTTTGATATAAGTGCAGCAAACAAAGTAGTAAATAAAGTAAAGCAAGACAAAAACAAAGTAAAGAGATTGGATTGTGGAGACTCCCCTTGCAGCGTGTATTGATCTCCCCGGCAACGGCGCCAGAAATTTGCTTGATGCGTGTAGTTGACAAGTCCGTTGGGAACCCCAAGAGGAAGGTGTGATGCGCACAGCAGCAAGTTTCCCTCGATAAGAAACCAAGGTTTAATCGAACCAGTAGGAGTCAAGAAGCACGTTGAAGGTTGATGGCGGCGGGATGTAGTGCGGCGCAACACCGGGGATTCCGGCGCCAACGTGGAACCCGCACAACACAACCAAAGTACTTTGCCCCAACGAAACGAGTGAGGTTGTCAATCTCACCGGCTTGCTGTAACAAAGGATTAGATGTATAGTGTGGATGATGATTGTTTGCGAGAAAATAGTAAAGAACAAGTATTGCGGTAGATTGTATTTCAGATGTAAAGAATGGACCGGGGTCCACAGTTCACTAGAGGTGTC
The DNA here is from genome assembly GCF_022539505.1 of Lolium rigidum. NCBI lineage: Eukaryota > Viridiplantae > Streptophyta > Magnoliopsida > Poales > Poaceae > Lolium > Lolium rigidum. The sequence goes on along the minus strand of NW_025900739.1, from coordinate 11,012 downwards.
TCGCCCATAAGATAAATAGCATGTTGGGTGAACAAATTACAGTCGGGCAATTGACAAATAGAGAGGGCATAACAATGCACATACATGATATGATGAATATTGTGAGATTTAATTGGGCATTACGACAAAGTACATAGACCGCTATCCAGCATGCATCTATGCCTAAAAAGTCCACCTTCGAGGTTATCATCCGAACCCCTTCCGGTATTAAGTTGTAAAACAATAGACAATTGCATTAAGTATGGTGCGTAATGTAATCAATAACTACATCCTCGGACATAGCATCAATGTTTTATCCCTAGTGGCAACAAGCACATCCACAACCTTAGAACTTTCATCATCGTCCCAGATTTAATGGAGGCATGAACCCACTATCGAGCATAAATACTCCCTCTTGGAGTTAAGAGCATAAACTTGGCCAGAGCCTCTACTAATAACGGAGAGCATGCAAGATCATAAACAACACATAGGTAATAGATTGATAATCAACATAACATAGTATTCTCTATCCATCGGATCCCGACAAACACAACATATGGAATTACAGATAGATGATCTTGATCATGTTAGGCAGCTCACAAGATCCGACAATGAAGCACATGAGGAGAAGACAACCATCTAGCTACTGCTATGGACCCATAGTCCAGGGGTGAACTACTCACTCATCACTCCGGAGGCGACCATGGCGGTGAAGAGTCCTCCGGGAGATGTATCCCCTCTCCGGCAGGGTGCCGGAGGTGATCTCCAGAATCCCCCAAGATGGGATTGGCGGCGGCGGCGTCTCAGTAAGGTTTTCCGTATCGTGGCTCTTGGTACTGGGGGTTTCGCGACGAAGGCTTTAAGTAGGCGGAAGGGCAACGCGGGGGGCCACACGAGGGCCCCACACGCCAGGCCGGCGCGGCCAAGGGCCAGGCCGCGCCGCCCTGTTGTGTCGGCGCCTCGTGGCCCCAGTTCCTTTCCCCCTCGGTCTTCTGGAAGCTTCGTGGAAAAATAGGACCCTGGGCGTTGATTTCGTCCAATTCCGAGAATATTTCCTTTGTAGGATTTCTGAAACCAAAAACAACACAAAACAACAACTGGCTCTTCGGCATCTCGTTAATAGGTTAGTGCCGGAAAATGCATAAATACGACATATAATGTGTATAAAACATGTAGATATCATCAATAATGTGGCATGGAACATAAGAAATTATCGATACGTCGAAGACGTATCACTAACCGGAACTCAGCTCACTCTTAGCTGGTTCTCTCGGCGGATCCAGCCTCTGCGGTATAACGCACGCTTGATCTGCGCATACACCCGGGCGGACGACCCTCTCCGAGTAACCCGCCACGATCTCCCTGCTGATTCTCTCAAGAGGAGAATCAAGACACTTGTGAAGATAGGCCGGGGCCAACCGGTCCCGGAATTGATAAAAGACATCAACACGAACGACCAATGTCCTCCGGTAAGCACTTGTTCCTTTGCTATTCTTCAACTTCTCATATTTTTGATGTGTTCTAACTTACTCTCGAATCCTCCTCTCAGCTTGATACTTTGGCGGAGGAAGATTTACGCAACATATTTCGAGTCCTTTCAGCGGCGAAGCGGCGGAGGAGGATCCGGAGGACGAGGAGGAGGAGGAGCAAGCGCCTCGAAAGGCCGCCCCTCGCCCTACTAAGCGTTCCCGCACCAAAGCTTCCGGATCCGAAGCCGGAGCTAGCGGCGAGGCCTCCGCCAAGAAGCCCAGAGTCACGAAGCCACCTCCGCTGAACTCCAAGAAGGCGGAGCGTGAGCGCATAAAACTGCTGTCTACAGCAGGAAAACGATCGCGCCCCATCATTCCTGGTGCCACGTGAGTTTCCGAGTATAGTGCGTCTTTGTTTTGATAGAACTTGTTACTTATTTATCTCCTTTGCATGTTTGTACGAATCCGGGTACCACCACCGCACGGACCAACGTCCAAGAGCCCATCACCAAGTATATGAAGAAGTCTCCGGCCGTTGGTCCTGCAACGCCAGCTCCACCAAGTGCTTCCCACGCCACTCCCCAGCCATCTCCTCCTCAGGCAGAGCGATCTCCCCCTCCTGCTACGGAAACTCCACCGGAAATAATTCCGGTAAGCAGCGAGAAGTGGGCGGAGAAAACTCCGGAGCAAAACAAGCTGCCCCTGAAGAAGCTGGAGTTCAAGGCCAAGAGGAGGCGGAAGTCAACTCTTTGGAAAAGGCTAAAGCTGCAGCAGGCGACGTCGTCGTATTTCCGAAGAACTTTGGAGATCCGGCTGACCTTACCTCCACCCCCAAAGCATACGGAACCAAATTTTTCAACAAGCTCACTGAGGCGAAGAAATTGGAGCTTGAACAGGATCTGCTCAACTCCATGTTGGACAATGCCTGGGGTAAGCTTGATGCCGAGTCATCGGAAATTCAGGGCTTCAAGAAGCAAGTTGGCCAGTTCCTCGATAAACTCCTCTGCAAGCGTAAGGTACTTCCCAGTAGCCCCCAAGTATATAGGCGGAAACTAGTCAATAGTTAGCGTCTAAATACTTAGAGAAAACTTAAACTAAAGAAGATTTAAAAAAAACGTCGCAGTAGCCCCCAAGTATTATGGAGGAAAATTTTCCGGCCTCAATGCTTCAGGAGGACATACTTTGTAAAATATTCGGAATTTACTCCTGCTCTATTTTTTACTTACAGGAACAGCAGGCTCTGCATAACGAGCTTCACAAGAACATTGCCCTGCAGCACCGCGTTACCTTGAGCCAGGCAGAGAAAATTCAGCTGTTCAAGCAAGAGAACGCGGATCTGAAGAAGCAACTGTCAGACGCCCAAGGTTGGTTTCCGACTTCACTTTGCGACATGATCCGAATTCCAAACTGATTTTGATTTATCTTGGATAGGTGCATCCTCTTCCCTTGCCGCAACATCCTCCGAGCTCGAAAATCTTCGCTCCTCTCAGAAAGATTTAGAGGCGAAGCTTGCAGAGGCGGAGAAAAAACTGGCGGAAAAGAGCTCGGAACTCATCTGGAAGGAGGGTGAATTCCAGTTAAAAAGAAAATTTGATAGTGAAACCATCCAAAAGAACCAGAAGGAGCTCGGCGGACTCCGGAACTACATGGAAACGGCGGAGAAGCACTGGGACTTGCTCAACTCAGACGTCATGGGTATGTCTCCGAAGTTCATATAGTAATGTATGTGCTAAACTCAATCTGTTATGCTTATCGGAAATTGTCTTCCTCAGAGCCTCTTGGATATAATGAGGAACGTCGGAGCCAGTTCCCCTGGGATGATCTGCTTCAGCTCGCCGGAGATGACAGCAAGGATCTCATCTCCGCCTCCCGGAAGATTTGCCACAACTTATCCATCAAGAAGAGCCGAACTTGTGAAGTTCGAATGCTTATCGAGAGAATGGACATTCTTCCGGAACTGGTGGTGGATCTGTAGGCATCATCGGCCCGAGGTGCTGCTGCCATGTCCTTGGCTATGTGCTTAGCACATAACACAGGTCTTGACATTGACAGGGTGACTTCCAGTGTTCCTCCGAACTCGGATGTTAATGCGCTGCTGGACGCAGTTAGTGGCTACGACACCCGCATCGCCCGGAGAATCTGTCACGATGAGTTTTACGACAAGGTGATTCTTCCAGCCGACAAACCTCTTGAAGCAGAGCTCCATAAGAAACGCGAGGCGGAGGCCCGACCTGCCCAATCTGGAAGTCAATACACCTGGACAAGCTCCAAGGACAAGGGTGGCGTTGCATCACCGGCTGAGGACGATGAAGAGAGTGATGATGATGTCTCCTCTCCAGCCAAGGGCGAAGAAGAAAATGATCCGAAGGTTGATGACAAGGGCGAAGCTTCTCCGGCTAAGGAGAAGTAAAAACTTATTCCTGCGGGAAGAAAGACAATGCATCATTTTGGCCCCATAGAGGTTTCGTAATATAAATTAAATTCTTTAAGTAGCTAGGGACGAAACACTTATGCATGGGCAGAAAAAACGTATCCTGCTATCTGTTAAAGTTATTTGCATGTTTCGTTTGTTGAAAGCAAGTGCTGGTTTTTATGTTTTCCGGCTTGCTCACTTGACCTTCCACGAGCCGGAAGACCTTTAGCCGGAAACCCTCGCCAGCGGCGACGAAGCCCAATGGCAATCCGTCAATAACCGTGGAAACAAGCCCCCAGCCGAGGTGTGATACGTCTCAAACGTATCTATAATTTCTTATGTTCCATGCTACTTTATTGATGATACTCACATGTTTTATACACATTATATGTCATTATTATGCATTTTCCGACACTAACCTATTGATGAGATGCCGAAGAGCCAGTTGGTGTTTTCTGCTGTTTTTGGTTTCAGAAATCCTAGTAAGGAAATATTCTCGGAATTGGATGAAATCAACGCCCAGGGTCCTATTTTTCCACGAAGCTTCCAGAAGACCAAGGGAGAGACGAAGTGGGGCCACGGGGCGCCGCCACACTAGGGCGGCGCGGCCTAAGGGGGGCCCGCGTGGCCCTAGCGTGTGGGGCCCCCGTGACTCCTCCGACTCCGCCCTTCCGCCTACTTAAAGCCTTCATCGTGAATACCCCAGTACCGAGAGCCACGATACGGAAAACCTTCCAGAGACGCCGCCGCCGCCAATCCCATCTCGGGGATTCGGGAGATCGCCTCCGGCACCTGCCGCAGAGGGGAATCATCTCCCGGAGGGCTCTTCATCACCATGATCGCCTCCGGATCGATGTGTGAGTAGTTCACCCCTGGACTATGGGTCCATAGCAGTAGCTAGATGGTTGTCTTCTCCTCATTGTGCTATCATGTTAGATCTTGTGAGCTGCCTATCATGATCAAGATCATCTATTTGTAATGCTACATGTTGTGTTTGTTGGGATCTGATGAATTGAATACTATGTCAAGTTGATTATCAATCTATCGTATATGTTGTTTATGTTCTTGCATGCTCTCCGTTGCTAGTAGAGGCTCTCGCCAAGTTGATACTTGTAACTCTGATGCGTGTAGTTGACACGTCCGTTGGGAACCCCAAGAGGAAGGTGTGATGCGCACAGTAGCAAGTTTTCCCTCAGAAAGAAACCAAGGTTTATCGAACCAGGAGGAGCCAAGAAGCACGTTTAAGGTTGATGGCGGAGGAGTGTAGTGCGGCGCAACACCAGGGATTCCGGCGCCAACGTGAATCCTGCACAACACAATCACAGAACTTTGCCCCAACGTAACAGCGAGGTTGTCAATCTCACCGGCTTGCTGTAACAAAGGATTAGATGTATAGTGTGGATGATGATGTTTGTTTGCGAAGAACAGTAAAGAACAATTGCAGCAGTTTGTATTTCGGATGTAAAGAATAGGACCGGGGTCCACAGATCACTAGTGGTGTCTCTCCCATAAGATAGCAGATGTTGGGTGAACAAATTACAGTTGGGAAATTGACAAATAAAGAAGGCATAACAATGCACATACATATATCATGATAAGTACTATGATATTTAATCAGGGCATTACGACAAAGTACATAGACCGCTATCCAGCATGCATCTATGCCTAAAAAGTCCACCTTCGAAGTTATCATCCGAACCCCTCCGGTATTAAGTTGTAAACAACGAGACAATTGCATTAAGTATGGTGCGTAATGTAATCAACACAAATATCCTTAGACAAAGCATCGATGTTTTATCCCTAGTGGCAACAGCACATCCACAACCTTAGAACTTTCACGTCACCGTCCCGGATTTAATGGAGGCACGAACCCACTATCGAGCATAAATACCCCCTCTTGGAGTCACAAGTATCAACTTGGCCGAGCCTCTACTAGCAACGGAGAGCATGCAAGAACATAAATAACATATATGATAGATTGATAATCAACTTGACATAGTATTCAATATTCATCGGATCCCAACAAACACAACATGAAGGATTACGGATAGATGATCTTGATCATGATAGGCAGCTCACAAGATCTAACATGATAGCACAATGAGGAGAAGACGACCATCTAGCTACTGCTATGGACCCATAGTCCAGGGGTGAACTACTCACACATCGATCCGGAGGCGATCATGGCGATGAAGAGACCTCCGGGAGATGATTCCCCTCTCCGGCAGGGTGCCGGAGGCGATCTCCTGAATCCCCCGAGATAGGATTGGCGGCGGCGGCGCCTCTGGAAGGTTTTCCGTATCGTGGCTCTCGGTACTGGGGGTTTCGCGACGGAGGATTTAAGTAGGCGGAAGGGCGAAGTCGGGAGAGTCACGGGGGCCCCACACTCTAGGGCCGCGCGGGCCCCCCTTAGGCCGCGCCGCCCTAGTGTGGCGGCGCCCCGTGGCCCCACTTTGTCGCCCCTCCTGTCTTCTGGAAGCTTCGTGTAAAAATAGGACCCTGGGCGTTGATTTCGTCCAATTCCGAGAATATTTCCTTACTACGATTTCTGAAACAAAAAACAGCAAAAAACAGCAACTGGCTCTTCGGCATCTCGTCAATAGGTTAGTGCCGGAAAATGCATAATAATGACATATAATGTGTATAAAACATGTGAGTATCATCATAAAAGTAGCATGGAACATAAGAAATTATAGATACGTTTGGGACGTATCAAGCATCCCCAAGCTTAGTTCCTACTCGCCCTCGAGTAGGTAAACGATAACAAAGATAATTTCAGAAGTGATATGCTATCATAATCTTGATCATACTATTGTAAAGCATATGAGATGAATGCAGCGATTCGAAGCAATGATGAAGATAATGAGTAAACTAATGAATCATATAGCAAAGACTTTTCATGAATAATACTTTCAAGACAAGCATCAATAAGACTTGCATAAGAGTTACTCATAAAGCAATAAATTCGAAGTAAAGGCATTGAAGCAACACAAAGGAAGATAAAGTTTCAGCGGTTGCTTTCAACTTCAACATGTATATCTCATGGATAATTGTCAACATAAAGCAATATAACAAGTGCAATAAGTAAACATGTAAGAATCAATGTACACAGTTCACACAAGTGTTTGCTTCTAAGATAGAAAGAAGTAGGTAAACTGACTCAACAATAAAGTAAAAGATAGGCCCTTCGCAGAGGGAAGCATTGATTACTATATTTGTGCTAGAGCTTTTCATTTTGAAAACAAGAAACAATTTTGTCAACGGTAGTAATAAATGTTATGTATTATGTATAAGATGTCCTATAAGTTGCAAGCCTCATGCATAGTATACCAATAGTGCTCACACCTTGTCCTAATTAGCTTGGATTAACACGGATTATCATTGCATAGCATATGTTTCAACCAAGTGTCACAAAGGGGTACCTCTATGCCGCCTATACAAAGGTCTAAGGAGAATGTTCGCATTGGATTTCTCGCTTTTGATTATTCTCAACCTAGACATCCATACCGGGACAACATAGACAATAGATAATGGACTCCTATTTAATGCATAAGCATTCAACAACAGTTAAAATTCTCATAAGAGATTGAGGATTATTGTCCAAACTAAGACTTCCACCATGAATCATGGCTTTAGTTAGCGGCCCAATGTTCTTCTCTAACAGTATGCATACTCAAACCATTTGATCATGAAAATCTCCCTTACTCCAGACAAGACGAACATGCATAGCAACTCACATGATATTCAACAAAGGTAAAAGTTGATGGCGTCCCCAGAAACATGGTTACCGCTCAACAAGCAACTTATTAAGAAATAATACACATAAGTACATATTCTTCACCACGATAGTTTTTAAGCTATTTGTCCCATGAGCTATATATTGTAAAGGCAAAGAATAGAAATTTTAAAGGTAGCACTCAAGTAATGTACTTTGGAATGGCGGAGAAATACCATGTGGTGGGTAGGTATGGTGGACACAAATGGCGTGGTTATTGGCTCAAGGATTTGGATGCACGAGAAGAATTCCTCTCAATACAAGGCTAGGCTAGTAAGGTTGTTTGAAGCAAACTCAAGTATAAAAGGTGCAGCAAAGCTCACACATGAACATATTGTAACTATTATAAGACTTTATATTGTCTCCTTGTTGTTCAAACACCTCAACCGAGAAAATATCTAGACTCTAGAGATCAATCATGCAAACCAAATTTTAACAAGCTCTATGTAGTTATTCATTAATGAGTACAAGGTACATGATGCAAGAGCTTAAACAAGATCTATATGAGCACAACAATTGCCAAGTATCACATTATTCAAGACATTAAACCATTTACCACATGCGGCATTTTCCGTTTCCAACCATATAGCAATGAATGAAATAGTTCAACTTTCGCAATGAACATTAAAGATAAAGCTAAGAACATATGTGTTTATACGAAACAGCGGAGCGTGTCTCTCTCCCAAACAAAGAATGCTAGGATCCGATTTATTCAAACAAAAACAAAAATAAAAACAAACAGACGCTCCAAGTAAAGCACATAAGATGTGACGGAATAAAAATATAGTTTCACTAGATGTTGGGGGGATGACCCCCGGTATGCCAAAGGCATGCTAAACCGGATGGTTAGAGCCATCAAGATACCGGTTTAATGTTCGTACCGGAACTTAAAGATAAGAACTTAGCTAAGTGAAGCTAAGCCGGTATCCCCAAGAGGGGTATGCCGGAACCAGGTAAGAAGATACCGGGCCACCGGAAGAGCGAGAAGATCGGCATGACTGGTCAAAGATTCTCTCCAGAGCTAGAAGACAAAGATGAGCTAAGCAAAGTAACTTTAGACGAAGGGCTGACGATAAAGAGAAGGATGACGGTCAAAGAAGCCGGAGGACGTCGACATCTCTGATTAAAGAGGACTCCGGTGTCTTCTATGATTAAAGTAGCTTTGTAAAGTAGTTTGTCTAGTCAAAGATGCCATTAGGGTTTCTTGCCCTGTAAGCCACCCTCTCCCCTATATAAGGAGAGGGGGCAGCCCTTCTTACAGGGGCGTATGAACACAGAAGAACTTGTACTGAGAAACTTGTAGCCTGTTGAGATCAATAAAGATGATGATCTAGAGCTTGTTCTTCCTTATGTCTTTCTTCTTCAACCTCTAGCTTTGGCTAAGTTCTTGAGGAAACCATCCGGAAGTTCATCCCGTCTAATCACACACCCTCCCCCGAATCCTCTTGCGTCCATTCGGCCCCAACTTAAGCCATCCTATGGCATCTGTCTGTTCACCACGACGACAGTTGGCGCCCACCGTGGGACATGAAGTGGCGCATGCTGGAATACATATTCGGGCGGGCATCCTCGAGTTCTCCGGCGAGCGGACAGTGTCTGCGCTCGTCCAGAGCTTCTACTCCATCGACTTCATCAACGACAACGCGGGCTGCTTCGCCAACGGCGGCATCTTCCCCAAGAACGGCCGCATCATCGAGTTCGGCAGCTGATACGTCTCCGACGTATCGATAATTTCTTATGTTCTATGCCATATTATTGATGATACCTACATGTTTTATGCACACTTTATGTCATATTCCTGCATTTTCTGGAACTAACCTATTAACAAGATGCCGAAGTGCCGGTTCTCGTTTTCTCGCTGTTTTTGGTTTCGTAAATCCTAGTAACGAAATATTCTCGGAATTGGACGAAACGAAGACCCAGGGTCCTATTTTTCCACGGAGCTTCCGGAAGACCGAAGAACACACGAACCGGGGCCACGAGGTGGCCAAACCACAGGGCCGCGCGGCCCGGGGGGCCTGCGCCGCCCTATGGTGTGGCCCCTCGTCCGGCCCCCGACTCGCCCTTCCGCCTACTTAAAGCCTCCGTCGCGAAACCCCGATGCGAAAAACCACGATACGGAAAACCTTACCGAGACGCCGCCGCCGCCGATCCCATCTCGGGGGATTCTCGGAGATCTCCTCCGGCACCCTGCCGGAGAGGGGATTCATCTCCCGGAGGACTCTACACCGCCATGGTCGCCTCCGGAGTGATGAGTGAGTAGTTCACCCCTGGACTATGGGTCCATAGCAGTAGCTAGATGGTTGTCTTCTCCTCATTGTGCTTCATTGTTGGATCTTGTGAGCTGCCTAACATGATCAAGATCATCTATCTGTAATTCTATGTGTTGTGTTTGTCGGGATCCGATGGATAGAGAATACCATGCCATGTTAATTATCAAGTTATTATACATGTGTTGTTTATGATCTTGCATGCTCTACGTTACTAGTAGAGGCTCTGGCCAAGTTTTTACTTTTAACTCCAAGAGGGAGTACTTATGCTCGATAGTGGGTTCATGCCTGCATTGACACCTGGACGAGTGACGGAAAGTTCTAAGGTTGTGTTGTGCTCGTTGCCACTAGGGATAAAATATTGGCGCTATGTCCGAGGATGTAGTTGTTGATTACATTACGCACCATACTTAATGCAATTGTCTCGTTGCTTTGCAACTTAATACCGGAGGGGGTTCGGATGATAACCCGAAGGTGGACTTTTTAGGCATAGATGCGCTTGGATGGCGGTCTATGTACTTTGTCGTAATGCCCAATTAAATCTCACTATACTTATCATGTCATGTATGTGCATTGTTATGCTCTCTCTATTTGTCAATTGCCCGACCGTAATTTGTTCACCCAACATGCTTTTATCTTATGGGAGAGACACCTCTAGTGAACTCGTGGACCCCGGTCCATTCTTTAATACCGAAATACAAATCTCGTCGCAATACTTGTTTTTACTATCTTCTCTCGCAAACAATCATCTTCCACACAATACGGTTAATCCTTTGTTACAGCAAGCCGGTGAGATTGACAACCTCACCGTTTCGTTGGGGCAAAGTACTTTGGTTGTGTTGTGCAGGTTCCACGTTGGCGCCGGAATCTCCGGTGTTGCGCCGCACTACATCCCGCCGCCATCAACCTTCAACGTGCTTCTTGGCTCCTCCTGGTTCGATAAACCTTGGTTTCTTTCTGAGGGAAAACTTGCTGCTGTGCGCATCATACCTTTCTCTTGGGGTTGCCCAACGAACGTGTGAAATACACGCCATCAGCAGCCACCGCGTCTACTTCGGCACCGTCCCCGTGCGCCAGCGCCTCTCGCCGGTGCTGGTGGCACCGGA
>NW_025900738.1:0-18838 GCF_022539505.1 Lolium rigidum | reverse complement strand
ATGCAGGTTGCTTGGGAATGAAATTCGGTTGTACTGCCCAACTACGGGATCATTACTTGATAAACCTTACGCGATCGAATTTTTCTCACGGCCGCTGGAGTGCGTCTTATGTTCATCACTCTGGTGAAGAACAAAGCCTGATAATATGATGACATCATTTAATGCATATCATCTAGCTCATTGCTGCGCTGAAGGTAAATTGCCGAAATTTCGAGTGATAAGATTGGGATGCTATTATGTTCATGCTTGTGAACGGTAGACAAATGTTAATCCTAATAATACCCGTTAGCTTTGAGCTGATTGCCAAGAAATAAATGCCGTAAACTGGTTGAAGAATGTAATACCAACAATAATGCTATCGAACAATTTAGGCAATAACTATGTCATATCTATAATAATGGCACAGTTATGGTAAGCCTATACTCTTACAACACAATAGAACACACTGGGATTGAAGCCATGTCTATTATATTGATGCTTAACGAATCTGAAGAAAAGCTGTGAAAATTGATAGCTTCGTTTAAACGAGACAGTCTGTCGCCGATGCTGATCTTTGAAATTCCAGTTATACCATGAAATATAATCACAAATTGTACATTACATCAGTCGCCATCCAAGTTAGAATTCACGATAATAGAAGATTGATGGTCGCATTTGCCAGGTGGAGAAAGAAGAAAATGAAAAAGCTAGCTGAGCTGGAAGCATGGACTGTCATCAGCAATGCCGCCGTTGACATGTGCGCCAGACCTCCTACTAATAATGGCAAAGAATTGCGCACGCTTCATTCTTCAATGTGGTAAGCCGCCAAAATCGCTCGAATCAGCAGTCTGCCGAATAAGTGATTAAATGCCGAAATTCTCAACACTGGGGATAATTATCCCACGTTTCAGATTATAATGGCCTGGGCCTGATTTATCGTCACACTTCGAAGCCGCTAAATTTCATTAAAAACTTCGTTAAGAGTCCTAATTTTAGTGTTATAAACTTTGGTTTCTCACGGAAGATTGCCGCTCATAGTGTGCCAGAGAAGAGAATAGAACGCCGCCTCCGTAGAGTGATGGTTGGTCCATCATTAAGATATTCTGACAAATACTGTGATCTCGGCGCAAGTATTCGCTATTCAAGAAGATTTATATCAATTAAAAAAAATCATATTTGATGTCTAAATGACATCATTCTGCTGTTGTCTTGTAGCCACACTCGATTGTCGCTAACACAATTTGTTCCCGCTGATTTGTTGTCTGAATGTATCTGTCCCACATATTGGGTTATCTTCTTCACAATATTATGAAGGAAGGTACACTAAATATCATTCCCTCCCATCAAGAGTGTATGGAACACTTCCCTAGAAAGAGAATGAGTTGGCCTTGATTTATTGTTGTGAACAGTTCATGATGTTGAATACTGCCTCGATAACACTGATATACACTTTCTTCCGGCTTCAATAAAGCATGCAGAAAGCGCTATGGAGATAACCCATGCTCTTAACAACATTTCTTTATTTTGATATTTGAGTTCGAAGTTGCCATTAATGAGCAACCTTCCCATCTTAGCCTTGCGCATTGTTGTTAGTAAAGTCGATGGTGTTGTTCATACCAGATTTGATTGATCACAAACGCATTTGCACTGCAGCCGCAGGGTCCTCATTCCAATTTAAGAGAGTGATCCTCAGATATAAGAATCCTCTCATTCACTTGAGTATTTTCATTTGAGCAGTCTAGTCTCAATATACCGCTTTTACAATCGCTCTCGCTTTGACAGAGCCCTTTTATTTCAGATATCGCTTTCTGTTACGCTTTCGATGGGATTTTATTCTTGACTTTCGTTAGTTTGCGTAATGTCCGTATGTTAAGAATGATTATGTTACCTTCAACATGTAAATTTTACTGTGTATCTGTCCCTCTAATGAAAGTTTGTTTTTGAGTTTGTTATGATCATAGGGAGATGATAACACATCATGAGAGTGAAAGCTCTAAGCTGGGGGATGCTACCGTGGCTCACCCCATATATCAAGAATACTGCCTAGTAGATGCCCATATCCCCTTCTTTTTATTAACATTGTCGTTCCTCCGAAACTGTTAGCTTGAGTTCCATCACATCTATGGGTTTCGTTTGAGCTGTCGGGCTTGTTTTCGTTTTTGTTTGTCGAATAAATGGGAGACACTCTCTGCCATGGACAAATATACCTAGGCCCATCATATTCATGGCGAAAGCTTTTCTCTTCGCTAAATTAAATATATGGTTGAAATTGGAAATGACACATAGTACTGTTATAATGTCTTGATAATGTGATACATGCAGGAACAGTTGTGTCATAAAGTTTCAGCACTTTCGCTAATTATTACTCCAGCAACATAGGAGTATGCTCAGCATACTGCCTTCATGTCTGTATTATTCCTAGTATTATCGCGCGAAGACCTGTAGAAAGTCTATATCAGCCATACGCGCCTATGTGAGTTTCGCACCATCCTTGTGTTTGCTCAAATAAACCTGGCTAGCCCAAGCCTCAGGTCTAGGGAACAGCCTCATCCAAACTTGAGCCACCACTGCGCTGTTTGTGTCCACCATAACCAGCCTACTCACATGAAGCTCACCATCTCCAGCAGCTTGAGTGCTACCTTAAAACTTCCATTCTTGTCTTGCAATATATTCATGTAAATAAATAGCCTAAAAACTATTGTGGTATATTGGAATATGGGTTTTCATGCATTCTATACAGTGTTGCTCGTTGCGGTGAGCAAATCTGTACCTGGGACGCCATCAACTACTTTGCCGAATATCATGAGCGTTACGCAAGGAGATTTACCATCAAATGGTGCGCCAGAGCACAGATAATGCCGGCAGCAACATTGTCTGACCAAAGCCGCGATTCATGGCGGGATGCTCACAACATTCAATTCATGGCTATAGTCCACCGTTGTTGAATGCTTACATGCATAAAGAGGAGTCCATTATCGTTGTCTATCGATGGATGTCTAGTTGAGAATACCAATAGCGAAAATATGCGAGCTTTCGCCCCAGACGCTAGACAAAAAGTGGCATAGAGGCCTTCAGACACTCTTGGTTAAACATGCATTGCGATGATACAGTAATCCGAAATAACAGACAAGAAAAAAAAGGGCACTATTAGTATAATATGATTTAGTTTGCATCCTGTGATATACTTACATAACACATGCTTTATTATTGTCAAAGGACAGCCTGTAAACAGAAAACGTGACAAGTCTCTTCTGAAGGACCTTTCTTTTACTTATTATTGAGTTACCTGAGTCTTCTCCAAGAGTTAAACACTTGTAGAATCGCATTGATTCCTCGGGAGGCCGTATTAGCCGCAATCTGTTGCTAGTTACTCTATGTTGACAATTATCCATGAGTATACACAGGTTGAGATCCACGAAACTTAACTCATTATGCTGCTTTTCAATACCTCTACTATGTGAATGTTTCTATGAGCGCTATGCAAGACTTATTGATGCCTGTCTTGAAGTACTATTCATGAAAGTCTCGCTATAGCGATCTGCCAGTTTACTCATGTCATTTACATTGCTTAATGCTGCATCACATGCTTGTTGTTGTCAAGGGTTATGTAACATCTAAATTGTCTGTTATCGTTGTCGACGCAGCAGCTAGATGCTCTCACGCATCGATACTTATGTTCCATGCCGATTATTGACGATATTCAATATTGCTTTATGCATATTATGTCATATTATTACGGCACCAATCATTGCAGATTAAGAGCGCCGCTTGTCGCCGCCGCTTGTCTTCGCAGTCCTAGTAAGTGAATTTGAATAACGCTTCAGGCCTATTTCACACTTAAGTTTCAGTTATCGAAGAGGAAAGATCTAAGGACACGAGCATAGAGATGTCTAAGCCCTCGCCGCCGTAACATTCTGGCCCTTTCGCGATTCGCTTCCCTGACTTTCGACATGCTCAACGCATCGCTAATTCTCTTATGCCATGCCACATTATTGATGTTGTCTACATGTTTTATGCAATACTTTATATCATACTCGTATTTTCGAACTGTCGAGCGCTCAACGCATTTTCAGGTCACTATGCCACATTATTGATGTTATTCATAGTTTTATTACATTTTTATGTCGATATTCGTACTGAACTAACCCACAATAAGACGTCGGCGTTAAAGCCGCTGTTTTGATCAGCCGTTAACGAATATTTAACGATCTAACGCCAGGTTCCTCTTTATTTTCAACGGAAAAGCACGAGCGATCAGCCTTCGGAGCCCCACACACACGCCGCTGCGGTTGCGGGCGCCCCAGGGCGTGGGCTCCTCAAAGCTCATTTCCGCTTCATATATTCTCGAGTTCTTCCGACACATCGCCGGCCAAGACTGACAGGAGCTGCTCACTGAAACGAGCGTGGAAGTTCTTAGTTCATCGACATCTCGAAACATCGCTTATTTGTCATCACTCCATATCTTCCATTTCCAGCCCCAGGGTCAAAAATGCAGAGTTATGTATTCACCATGTTTCCTCAACACACAATCTCACGAGCCCACACATCGGGAGACTGCGATTTACGCGCTTGTATCTAGATGTCACATGAGTTTATTTACAGATTGAGACTTCCATAGTCCATCGCAGATTACAGGGGATTGCAACGCTTAGCCATATTGCACATTATCAAGCTGAATTTGGGCGAGTGCGTTTATTTCATATCTTTGAAGATTAATATTTGTATCATTAATTTATTTGCATATTTAGTGATTTGTTATTAAAGATGTTTTGTTCTTCCTACGCGGCGTATAGATTGTTGTA
The DNA here is from genome assembly GCF_022539505.1 of Lolium rigidum. Lineage (NCBI taxonomy): Eukaryota > Viridiplantae > Streptophyta > Magnoliopsida > Poales > Poaceae > Lolium > Lolium rigidum. The sequence goes on along the minus strand of NW_025900738.1, from coordinate 14,057 downwards.
GTGTTAGTATTTCTGGTTTGTTGACGCGACCTTCAGATTGCGAGCACCATTGCTATGATTAATATTACGATCTATTCACGTTAATAGGTGATTGCGCCGCAATGCTATGTTAGCATTGGTTTGTCTATTGATCTATCTACTAAAGACATTAAAACATGAGATATTGTGAGTTGTTAACCTGGCGATTGGATCCGACGCTATCGCAGCCCTCCATCATCCAACAGCAGAGAATATGTGTGATGCTGAGAGTGTTATCATGAAAAGTGTGGAACCCTGTGTCTTGCTCTGTAAACAACGCCGCAGTTACTGCCGTTATTATCGCCATATCGTCTGGGACAAAGATTTCCTTTCTTCGTAACACAAATGCTGTTACCGCTTATTACACACCCTGGCATTCATCCCACGGCTAGCGCACCCATTGCGTAAAGAACATTTGTGGTTGATGTGAGCCAGCATGAGAGGACATTCTCGAAATGGCCTGGTATCCGACTGTAATCTGCTGTCAAACCTCCGTTTTCGGAGGCCCACCACCGTTCAGCAAGAATAGCCCCCAGATATCGCCACTTTCAGCCGCTGTACGGGAGGAAAGCGCAAATACTCGTTACCACGCCCAGGTAAAGTATTACGCCGTTTGCAGTGCGTCGGTTACCCTTTAGATCCTCAGACTGCATCTTTGTTTCGCGCCTACACTAGCCCATAATGTGCTAAAGAGTGATTTTCTATTTCCCCGATTTGTAATGGATTGTTTGATGCGGTAATTGTAACCTATGAAGCAGTAATGCTCGTAGTAAATACAGTATGAACGCTTTCGAACATCATAGCTGACAATAATATAAAGTTCTGTTGTGAAGCTGAGCCATGATATTTATCCCAAAGAAGTTGGGAGGAGCAGTACTTTTCTTTGATGATACTTCTGCTCCTATTTTCGATGATGATACTGAAAGGCGTGTCTTGTCACCTGTCATGGAGAGGCCTTCTGTTGTGATTATATTACGTTCTCCACATTGATGAGAATAATAATGATACATACTTAAAGCTGAATTTGCCCATTCGGTCTAATAAAATTGATTATGTTATGTGAGAGTAATAATTTGATATAATGAGACTTCATGATAAGAATGATTTATGATGTTGCTGTTGTTTGTTATTGCCAGTTATTTCGTTACATAGAGAGGAAAATATGGTTGCAGAAATTTTCATGCCATTAAATGCCTTCTGCTGAAATCCTTTGAAGCTACATTGCTCATTCTCGTGCTTGAATATTTCAGCTTCTTCATGAATCTCTGTTTATTTTTGTTAAGATATTTATTGTGGAAAGTTGCCAGACTTAAATGCGTTTGAATTGTCTTCTGATGCCTTTCTGTTTCACACATTATTTCTGCGAAAGTTATCATTGCACTGTTGAGCTCATCTTTAATGGTTATGTTATGAGATGGATAAATATTTTACACTAAAGATTTCGTTTTTATACTTATCTGAAGTTGTTACTACCGTAGCAATTCTTCCTTATTCAGCCTTGTCGCCAAAAAGTCATAAAAGTCTGACAGTAAAGCACAGATTTGAAGGTAAAACAGATTTTCAATGTCATAATCAGTTCAATTCTTCACCAGAATATGCCAATTTATAAGAGTGATCCATGCACGCTAACTCTCATTCAATTTTATATAGTTCAATAAAACTGTTTCACGACGTTCTCGTTGACACTGTTTCTTTATTTCGCATTGCTTTTTAGCAGCTGGGATTAATTCTTTCGACCATTAATCAAACCAGTTATATTATGCACGTTCAGAAGCGTTACACGACATCTTCTAATATGTCAATTTATATTGTGCACTAACCCTTTCATCGACAGCCGAAGTTGCGTGGAGGAAGCTGTCAAGAGAGAGGACATTATGTCCCAGCCTAAGCTTAGAGCCCCGTTGCTCATCCCCGCATACGCAAGAAGATTAAATGCTTGGGGACGTCTGGGCGCCTTTTTCATCTAATAAATATCGTCTTCTTCTGAAACTGCTATGATCGTCACATTCATGCTTATCATGTCAGTATTTTCTTTGTTTTTGTTTTTATTTCGAATAAATTGATTACATCACGCTTTCAGGGGCAGAGACACGCCCGCTGCTCATGAACATACATGTACTTAGTCATACATTCATGGCTTAAAAATGTGCTGTAATATATGGTTGAATTGAAAATGATACATGCAGTACTGCCATACGCTTGGGCAAGGTGATACTGAAGGTCGTTTCCAGCATCACATTTGGCACTCTGAGGCTAGCAGTTAGTCAGTAATTTGGCCTGCACTGGTCTTCACTTTAGTGTTGAGTTTGAACAAGGAAGACGGTGTAGAGTCTATATCGTTCAATATACTTTTATGTGAGTTTTACATAAAGTTCAATGAGTTCTTGCCTAAACCTGTAATGGGAATATTTTCATGCATCCAAAATATTTATTCAAACCAGACTCATGCCATTTGTCCCATGAGCTATATATTTCAAAGGTGAATGATGGAATTTTAAAGGTAGCACTCAAGCAATTTACTTTGGAATGGCGGAAAAATACCATGTAGTATAGGTAGGTATGGTGGACACAAATGGCATAGTGGTTGGCTCAAGTATTTTGGATGCATGAGAAGTATTCCCTCTCGATACAAGGTTTAGGCTAGCAAGGCTTATTTGAAACAAACACAAGGATGAACTGGTGCAGCAAAACTCACATAAAAGACATATTGAAAACATTATAAGACTCTACACCGTCTTCCTTGTTGTTCAAAACTCAATACTAGAAATTATCTAGACTTTAGAGAGACCAATTATGCAAACCAAATTTTAGCATGCTCTATGTATTCTTCACTAATAGGTGCAAAGTATATGATGCAAGAGCTTAAACATGAGCACAACAATTGCCAAGTATCACCTTACCCAAGACATTATAGCAATTACTACATGTATCATTTTCCAATTCCAACCATATAGCAATTTAACGAAGAGGAAACTTCGCCATGAATATTATGAGCTAAGAACACATGTGTTCATATGAACCAGCGGAGCGTGTCTCTCTCCCACACAAGCATGATGTAATCCAATTTATTCAAATAAAAACAAAAACAAAAGCACACAGACGCTCCAAGTAAAGCACATAAGATGTGACCGAATAAAAATATAGTTTCAAGAGAAGGAACCTGATAATTTGTCGATGAAGAAGGGGATGCCTTGGGCATCCCCAAGCTTAGACGCTTGAGTCTTCTTAGAATATGCAGGGATGAACCACCGGGGCATCCCCAAGCTTAGACTTTTCACTCTTCTTGATCGTAGTATATCATCCTCTCTCTTGACCCTTGAAAACTTCCTCCACACCAAACTCGAAACAACTCATTAGAGGGTTAGTGCACAATATAAATTGACATATTCAGAGGTGACACAATCATTCTTAACACTTCTGGACATTGCATAATGCTACTGGACATTAATGGATCAAAGAAATTCATCCAACATAGCAAAAGAGGCAATGCGAAATAAAAGGCAGAATCTGTCAAAACAGAACAGTCCGTAAAGATGGATTTTATTAGGCCACCAGACTTGCTCAAATGAAAATGCTCAAATTGAATGAAAGTTGCGTACATATCTGAGGATCACTCACGTAAATTGGCATAATTTTCTGAGTTACCTACGAGAGAATTAGACCCAGATTCGTGACAGCAAAGAAATCTGTTTCTGCGCAGTAATCCAAATCTAGTACTTACTTTACTATCAAAGACTTTACTTGGCACAACAAAACACAAAACTAAGATAAGGAGAGGTTGCTACAGTAGTAAACAACTTCCAAGACACAAATATAAAACAAAGTACTGTAGCAAAATAGCACATGGGTTATCTCCCAAGAAGTTCTTTCTTTATAGCCATTAAGATGGGCTCAGCAGTTTTAATGATGCACTCGCAAGAAATAGTATGTGAAGCAAAAGAGAGCATCAAGAGGCAAATTCAAAACACATTTAAGTCTAACATGCTTCCTATGCATGGGAATCTTGTAAATAAACAAGTTCATGAAGAGCAAAGTGACAAGCATAGGAAGATAGAACAAGTGTAGCTTCAAAAATTTCAGCACATAGAGAGGCATTTTAGTAACATGAAAATTTCTACAACCATATTTTCCTCTCTAATAATAACTTTCAGTAGCAACATGAGCAAACTCAACAATATAACTATCACATAAAGCATTCTTATCATGAGTCTCATGCATAAAATTATTACTCTCCACATAAGCATAATCAATTTTATTAGTTGTAGTGGGAGCAAATTCAACAAAGTAGCTATCATTATTATTCTCATCAAGTGTAGGAGGCATAGTATAATCACAACAAAATTTACTCTCCATAGTAGGTGGCACAAAAAGACCACTATCATTATCATCAGAAATAGGAGGCAAAGTATCATCAAAGAAAATTTTCTCCTCAATGCTTGGGGGACTAAAAATATCATGAAAACCAGCTTCCCCAAGCTTAGAACTTTCTATATTATTGTCAACTATGGTGTTCAAAGCGTTCATACTAATATTACTACAAGCATGCAAAGAAGATTTCATAGGTTTTTTAATTTTCGCATCAAACAATCCATTTTTAAATCAGGAAATAGAATAAGAAGCTCACTCTTGTACATTATGCCAAACTAGTGTAAACAAGAAACAAAAAGATGCAATTGCAGGATCTAAAGGAAATAGCTTCGAGCACACACACGACGGCGCCAGAAAAATACTTTACCTGAGACCGTAGTATGAGAGCCTTTTACCTTTCCTCCCCGGCAACGGCGCCAGAAAAGTGCTTGATGTCTACGGGAGCTTCTATTCTTGTAGACAGTGTTGGGCCTCCAAGAGCAGAGGTTTGTAGAACAGCGAGCAAGTTTCCCTTAAGTGGATACCCAAGGTTTATCGAACTCGGGGAGGAAGAGGTCAAAGATATCCCTCTCATGCAACCCCTGCAACCACAAAGCAAGAAGTCTCTTGTGTCCCCAACACACCTAATAGGTGCACTAGTTCGGCGAAGAGATAGTGAAATACAGGTGGTATGAATAAGCAGTAGCAACGGCAATGACACCAGAAAAGTGCTTTGCCCAGGACAGTAAACAAGCAGTAGTAATGTAGCAGTAGTAACACAGCAGTATTTAGGAACAAGGCCTAGGGATTACACTTTCACTAGTGGACACTCTCAACATTGATCACATAACAGAACAGATAAATGCATACTCTACACTTTTGTTGGATGATGAACACATTGCGTAGGATTACACGAACCCTCAATGCCGGAGTTAACAAGCTCCACAATAATGCTCATATTTTAGTAACCTTTAGTGTAAGATAGATCAATAGACTAAACCAAGTACTAGCATAGCATGCACACTGTCACCTTCATGCATATGTAGGAGGAATAGATCACATCAATATTATCATAGCAATAGTTAACTTCGCAATCTACAAGAGATCATGATCATAGCATAAACCAAGTACTAACACGGTGCACGCACTGTCACCTTTGCACACATGCAGGAGGAATAAAACTACTTTAATAACAAATCACTAGAGTAGCACATAGATAAATTGTGATACAAACACATTGCAATCTTAAAGAGATATAAATAAGCACCTCACTATGCCATTCAACATTGAGTAAGTATTCTGTGAAATATGGCCTAAGAGACCCACACGGTGCACACACTTGTCACCTTTACACACGTGGGACAAGGAGTCTCCGGAGATCACATAAGTAAAACTCACTTGACTAGCATAATGACATCTAGATTACAAGCATCATCATATGAATCTCAATCATGTAAGGCAGCTCATGAGATTATTGTATTGAAACACATAGGAGAGAGATGAACCACATAGCTACCGGTACGGCCCCGAGCCTCGATGGAGAACTACTCCCTCCTCATGGGAGCAGCAGCGGTGATGAAGATGGCGGTGGAGATGGCAGCGGTGTCGATGGAGAAGCCTTCCGGGGGCACTTCCCCGCTCCGGCAGGGTGCCAGAACAGAGACTCCTGTCCCCCAGATCTTGGCTTCGCGATGGCGGCGGCTCTGGCAGGTTTCTGTGGTTTTCGTCGAACGCGTAAGGGTTTTCTGATCCAGGGGCTTTATATAGGCGGAGAGGCGGCGCCAGAGGGTCTCTGGGGGGCCCACACCCTAGGGGGCGCCCCCCCCTTGGCCGCGCCGGGGTGTGGTGTGGGGCCCCCAGGGCTCCCCTCGATCCTTCCCGGTGTTCCGGATGCTTCCGATGAAAATAGGAACTTTGGCGTTGATTTCGTCCGATTCCGAGAATATTTCGTTACTAGGATTTCTGAAACCAAAAACAGCGAGAAAACGAGAACCGGCACTTCGGCATCTTGTTAATAGGTTAGTTCCGGAAAATGCACGAATATGACATAAAGTGTGCATAAAACATGTAGATAACATCAATAATGTGGCATGGAACACAAGAAATTATCGATACGTTGGAGACGTATCAGTTAGTTCCAGAAAATGCACGAATATGACATAAAGTGTGCATAAAACATGTAGATAACATCAATAATGTGGCATGGAACATAAGAAATTATCGATACGTTGGAGACGTATCAGAAGGGCAGGTCAAGGGGCGTCACGAGGGGCCCAGATGATAGGCCGGCGCGGCCAGGGCTTGGGCCGCGCCGCCCTGTTGTTTGGCCACCTCGTGTCCCCACTTCGTCTCCTCTTCGGTCTTCTGGAAGCTTCGTGTGGAAATAGGCCCCTGGGCGTTGATTTCGTCCGATTCCAAGAATATTTCCTTACTAGGATTTCTGAAACCAAAAACAGCAGAAAACAAAGAATCGGCTCTTCGGCATCTCGTTAATAGGTTAGTGCCGTAAAATGCATAAATATGACATAAAGTATGCATAAAACATGTAGATATCATCAATAATGTGGCATGGAACATAAGAAATTATCGATACGTCGGAGACGTCTCAGCATCCCCAAGCTTAGTTTCTGCTCGTCCCGAGCAGGTAAACGATAACAAAGATAATTTCTGGAGTGACATGCCATCATAACCTTGATCATACTATTGTAAGCATATGTAATGAATGCAGCGATCCAAACAATGTAAATGACATGAGTAAACAACTGAATCATATAGCAAAGACTTTTCATGAATAGTACTTCAAGACAAGCATCAATAAGTCTTGCATAAGAGTTAACTCATAAAGCAATAATTCATAGTAGAGGTATTGAAGCAACGCAAATGAAGATTAAGTTTCAGCGGATGCTTTCAACTTATAACATGTATATCTCATGGATAATTGTCAACATAGAGTAATATAACAAGTGCAATATGCAAGTATGTAGGAATCAATGCACAGTTCACACAAGTGTTTGCTTCTTGAGGTGGAGAGAGATAGGTGAACTGACTCAATAATAAAAGTAAAAGAAAGGTCCTTCAAAGAGGAAAGCATCGATTTCTATATTTGTGCTAGAGCTTTGATTTTGAAAACAAGAAACAATTTTGTCAACGGTAGTAATAAAGCATATGTGTTATGTAAATTATATCCTACAAGTTGCAAGCCTCATGCATAGTATACTAATAGTGCCCGCACCTTGTCCTAATTAGCTCGGATTACCTGGATTATCATCGCAATGCACATGTTTTAACCAAGTGTCACAAAGGGGTACCTCTATGCCGCTCGTACAAAGGTCTAAGGAGAAAGCTCGCATCGGATTTCTCGCTATTGATTATTCTCAACTTAGACATCCATACCGGGACAACATAGACAACAGATAATGGACTCCTCTTTTATGCATAAGCATTCAACAACAATTAATTTTCTCATATGAGATTGAGGATATTTGTCCAAAACTGAAACATCCACCATGGATCATGGCTTTAGTTAGCGGCCCAATGTTCTTCTCTAACATTATGCAATGCTCTAACCATTTTGGTGGTAAATCTCCCTTACTTCGGACAAGACGAACATGCATAGCAACTCACATGATATTCAACAAAGAGTAGTTGATGGCGTCCCCGGGAACATGGTTATCGCACAACGAGCAACTTAATAAGATATAAAGTGCATAAGTACATATTCAATACCACAATAGTTTTTAGGCTATTTGTCCCATGAGCTATATATTGCAAAGGTAAAGAATGGAAATTTTAAAGGTAGCACTCAAGCAATTTACTTTGGAATGGTGGAGAAATACCATGTAGTAGGTAGTTATGGTGGACACAAATGGCATAGTGGTTGGCTCAAGGATTTGGATGCATGAGAGGTATTCCCTCTCGATACAAGGCTTAGGCTAGCAAGGTTTATTTGAAACAAACACAAGGATGAACCGGTGCAGCAAAACTCACATAGAAGACATATTGTAAACATTATAAGACTCTACACCGTCTTCCTTGTTGTTCAAACTCAATACTAGAAATTATCTAGACCTTAGAGAGCCCAATTATGCAAACCAAATTTTAGCAAGCTCTATGTATTTCTTCATTAATAGGTGCAAAGTATATGATGCAAGAGCTTAAACATGAGCACAACAATTGCCATGTATCACATTATCCAAGACATTATAGCAATTACTACATGTATCATTTTCCAATTCCAACCATATAACAATTTAACGAAGAAGAAACTTCGCCATGAATACTATGAGTAAGGCCTAAGGACATATTTGTCCATATGTAATAGAGGAGAGTGTCTCTCTCCCACACAAAGAATGCTAGGATCCATTTTATTCAAACAAAAACAAAAACAAAAACAAACCGACGCTCCAAGCAAAGTACATAAGATGTGATGGAATAAAAATATAGTTTCAGGGGAGGAACCTGATAATGTTGTCGATGAAGAAGGGGATGCCTTGGGCATCCCCAAGCTTAGACGCTTGAGTATTCTTGATATATGCAGGGGTGAACCACCGGGGCATCCCCAAGCTTAGAGCTTTCACTCTCCTTGATCATGTTGTATCATCTCCCTCTCTTGATCCTTGAAAACTTCCTCCACACCAAACTCAAAATAAACTCATTAGAGGGTTAGTGCACAATTAAAATTTACATGTTCAGAGGTGACATAATCATTCTTAACACTTCTGGACATTGCACAAAGCTACTGAAAGTCAATGGAATCGAAAAATCCATCAAGCATAGCAAAACAGGCAATGCGAAATAAAAGGCAGAATCTGTCAAAACAGAACAGTTCGTAAAGACGAATATTATTGAGGCACTAGACTTGCTCAAATGAAAATACTCAAATTGAATGAAAGTTGCGTACATATCTGAGGATCACTCTCTTAAATTGGAATAATTTTCTGAGTTACCTACAGAGAATTTTGCCCAGATTCGTGACAGCAAAGAAATCTGTTTCTGCGCAGTAATCCAAATCTAGTATGAACCTTACCATCAACGACTTTACTTGGCACAACAATGCACAAAACTAAGATAAGGAGAGGTTGCTACAGTAGTAACAACTTCCAAGACTCAAATATAAAATAAAAGTGTTGTAGTAAAAACATGGGTTATCTCCCATAAGCGCTTTTCTTTAACGCCTTTCAGCTAGGCGGAGAAAGTGTATATCAAGTGTTATCAAGAGACGAAGTGTCAACATCATAATTTGTTCTAATAATAGAATCAAAAGGTAACTTCATTCTCTTTCTAGGGAAGTGTTCCATACCTTTCTTGATGGGAAATTGATATTTAATATTACCTTCCTTCATATCAATGATAGTACCAACAGTTCGAAGAAAAGGTCTTCCCAATATAATGGGACAAGATGCATTCCATTCAATATCCAAGACAACAAAATCAACGGGGACAAGGTTATTGTTAACGGTAATGCGAATATTATCAACTCTCCCCAAAGGTTTCTTTGTAGAATGATCAGCAAGATTAACATCCAAATAACAATTTTTTAATGGTGGCAAGTCAAGCATATTATAAATCTTCTTAGGCATAACGAAATACTTGCACCAAGATCACATAAAGCATTACAATCAAAGTCATTGACCTTTATCTTAATGATGGGCTCCCAACCATCCTCTAGCTTCCTAGGAATAGAAGCTTCGCGTTCTAGTTTCTCTTCTCTAGCTTTTATGAGAGCATTTGTAATATGTTTCGTGAAAGCCAAGTTTATAGCACTAGAATTAGGACTCTTAGCAAGTTTTTGTAAGAAATTTATAACTTCAGAGATATGACAATCATCAAAATCCAAACCATTATAATCTAAAGCAATGGGATCATTATCCCCAATGTTGGAAAAAATTTCAGCAGTTTTATCACAGGCAGTTTCAGCAGTTTTAGCAGTTTCAGGCAGTTTTTCGCGCTTTGCATTTGAAGTGGAAACATTGCTAACACCAATTCTTTTACCATTATTAGTAGGAGGTGCAGCAACATGTGTAGCATTAGCATTGCTAGTGGTGGTAATAGTCCATACTTTAGCTATATTATCTTCTTTTTCATTTTCTTCTTTCTCCCACCTAGCACGCAATTCGGCCATCAATCTTATATTATCATTAATTCTAACTTGGATGGCATTTGATGTAGTAACAATTTTATGATTATGATTTTCATGAGGCATAACTTTCGATTTCAAAAGATCAACATCAGCGACAAGACTATCGACTTTAGAAGCAAGTATATCAATTTTCCCAAGCTTTTCTTCAATAGATTTGTTAAAAGCAGTTTGTGTACTAATAAATTCTTTAAGCATGGCTTCAAGTCCAGGGGGTGTGTTCCTATTATTGTTGTAAGAATTCCCATAAGAATTACCATAGCCGTTGCCATTATTATAAGAATATGGCCTATAGTTGTTACTAGAATTGTTCCGGTAAGCATTGTTGTTGAAATTATTATTCTTAATGTAGTTTACATCAACATGTTCTTCTTGAGCAATCAATGAAGCTAACGGAACATTATTAGGATCAACATTTGTCCTACCATTCACAAGCATAGACATAATAGCATCAATCTTATCACTCAAGGAAGAGGTTTCTTCGACAGAATTTACCTTCTTACCTTGTGGAGCTATTTCCGTGTGCCATTCCGAGTAATTAATCATCATATTATCAAGAAGCTTTGTTGCTTCACCAAGAGTGATGGACATAAAGGTACCTCCAGCAGCTGAATCCAATAGGTTCCGCGAAGAAAAATTCAATCCTGCATAAAAGGTTTGGATGATCATCCAAGTAGTCGAGTCCATGGGTTGGGCAATTTTTAACCAAAGATTTCATTCTTTCCCATGCTTGTGCAACATGCTCAGTATCTAATTGTTTAAAATTCATTATGCTACTCCTCAAAGATATAATTTTAGCAGGGGGATAATATCTACCAATAAAAGCATCCTTGCATTTAGTCCATGAATCAATACTATTCTTAGGCAGAGATAGCAACCAATCTTTAGCTCTTCCTCTTAATGAGAAAGGAAACAATTTTAATTTTATAATGTCACCATCTACATCCTTATAATTTTGCATTTCACATAATTCAACAAATTTATTGAGATGGGAAGCAGCATCATCAGAACTAACACCAGAAAATTGCTCTCGCATAACAAGATTCAGTAAAGCAGGTTTAATTTCAAAGAATTCTGCTGTAGTAGCAGGTGGAGCAATATGTGTGCATAAGAAATCATTATTATTTGTGGTTGTGAAGTCACACAACTTAGTATTTTCAGGAGTACCCATTTTAGCAACAGTAAATAAAGCAAACTAGATAAAGTAAATGCAAGTAACTAATTTTTTGTGTGTTTTTGATATAGCAAACAAGATAGCAAATAAAGTAAAACTAGCAACTAATTTTTTTGTGTTTTGATTTAGTGCAGCAAACAAAGTAGTAAATAAAATAATGCAAGACAAAAACAAAGTAAAGAGATTGGATTGTGGAGACTCCCCTTGCAGCGTGTCTTGATCTCCCCGGCAATGGCGCCAGAAAACAGTTGCTGGCGCAAAGTTGATGTGGGAGTTAGAGATCTCTGTGGTGTAACTTTTCTTCAGGTCTCCGGCAACGGCGCCAGAAAACAGTCTTGATACGCGTACAGCACGCGACCGTTGGGAACCCCAAGAGGTAGGTGTGATGCGTACAGCGGCAAGTTTTCGCTCAGTACAAAACCAAGGTTTATCGAACCAGTAGGAGCCAAGAAGCACGTTGAAGGTTGATGGCGGCGAGATGTAGTGCGGCGCAACACCAGAGATTCCGGCGCCAACGTGGAACCTGCACAACACAACCAAAGTACTTTGCCCCAACGAAACGGTGAGGTTGTCAATCTCACCGGCTTGCTGTAACAAAGGATTAGATGTATAGTGTGGATGATGATTGTTTGCGGAGAACGAGTAGAACAAGTATTGCTCGTGGATTGTATTCGATGTAAAAGAATGGACCGGGGTCCACAGTTCACTAGAGGTGTCTCTCCCATAAGATAAATAGCATGTTGGGTGAACAAATTACGGTTGGGCAATTGACAAATAGAGAGGGCATGACAATGCACATACATGATATGATGAGTATTGTGAGATTTAATTGGGCATTACGACAAAGTACATAGACCGCTATCCAGCATGCATCTATGCCTAAAAAGTCCACCTTCGGGTTATCATCCGAACCCCTTCCGGTATTAAGTTGTAAACAACAGACAATTGCATTAAGTATGGTGCGTAATGTAATCAATAACTACATCCTCGGACATAGCATCAATGTTTTATCCCTAGTGGCAACATCACATCCATAACCTTAGAGGTTTCTGTCACTCCCCCAGATTCATGGAGGCATGAACTCACTATCGAGCATAAATACTCCCTCTTGGAGTTACTAGCAAAAACTTGGCCAGAGCCTCTACTAACAACGGAGAGCATGAAAGATCATAAACAACACATAGGTATAAATTGATAATCAACATAACATAGTATTCTCTATCCATCGGATCCCAACAAACACAACATATAGTATTAAAGATAGATGATCTTGATCATGTTAGGCAGCTCACAAGACCCGACAATGAAGCACATAAGGAGAAGACAACCATCTAGCTACTGCTATGGACCCATAGTCCAGGGGTGAACTACTCACTCATCACTCCGGAGGCGACCATGGCGGTGTAGAGTCCTCCGGGAGATGATTCCCCTCTCCGGCAGGGTGCCGGAGGCGATCTCCTGAATCCCCCGAGATGGGATTGGCGGTGGCAGCATCTCTGGAAGGTTTTCCGTATCGTGGCTCTCGGTACTGGGGGTTTCGCGACGAAGGCTATTTGTAGGCGGAAGGGCAGGTCAAGGGGCGTCACGAGGGGCCCAGATGACAGGCCGGCACGGCCAGGGCTTGGGCCGCGCCGCCCTGTTGTCTGGCCACCTCGTGGCCCCACTTCGTCTCCTCTTCGGTCTTCTGGAAGCTTCGTGTGAAAATAGGCCCACAGGCGTTGATTTCGTCCAATTCCGAGAATATTTCCTTACTAGGATTTCTGAAACCAAAAACAGCGAGAAAACAACAAGCTGGCTCTTCGGCATCTCGTTAATAGGTTAGTGCCGGAAAATGCATAAATATGACATAAAGTATGCATAAAACATGTAGATATCATCAATAATGTGGCATGGAACATAAGAAATTATCGATACGTCGGAGACGTATCACGGATGCACCCATTTTCAGAGGATCATGGTAACAAACTTTCAACGTGATGATGATTTGATGTTGCACTCGACCTTGAACAGAAGTACTACTACTGTCTTACAATTTCTTTATCATTGTACTTTCCAAGATTTAGCGGATGCGCCAAATTCAGAGATAGATCAAGATCATGGTAACAAATTTTCAATGTGATGATGATTTGATGTTGCACTCGGGCTTGAACAGAAGTACTAGTACAATCTCTCAATTTTTTATCATTATACTTTGCAAGATTTGGCGGATGAGCCAATTTCAGAGATAGAACATGATCATGGTAACAAAATTACAACGTGATGATGATTTGATGTTGCACTTGGACTTGAACATAAGTACTAGTACGGTCTCACAATTTTTTTTATCATTATACTTTGAAAGATATAGCGGATGCGCCAATTTCAGAGATAGATCATGATCAT
>NW_025900737.1:0-44808 GCF_022539505.1 Lolium rigidum | reverse complement strand
GCCTCTAAACCTGGGATATTACACCAAGCACACCGTCGATCGTGTGATAATGGCTCTAGCTGCTGGTATATGTGCCAAAGGGTCCCAATCTTTGGTTCTCCATGTGTATATGTACTAAACAAACCTAAAATAATGAAAAGTTACATTGGTGCACCCTCGCGCGGAGAAATCTAGGGGGTAGACCCGCCGGGGCACACGTTCCGCTTGTTTTGGGGGAGGAGGGGGATAACGACCGCCGGAGCACCGGAACCCCACCAAACCTTGCATGTGGACCTATGATATGTGTCAAAGTGTGATGCAAGGTGTAATGGTGCAAAAGTAGCTCCCCTAAACCCTAAACCCTAAACTGGGGAGGCTTCGAGCCCTAAACCCCTCTAAATCAATAAACCACGACGCCGGAGCTGCAGAACCATGCATCATAAACCCTAACCCTAACCCTAAACCCTAAACCTATACCTAACCATAAATACTTACCCTTTAACCTAAACCCTAGCCCTAGCCCCTAAACCCTAGCCCTAACCCTACACCTAACCCTAACCGATAGACCAGTGCACACCGTCGATCGTGTGATAATGGCTCTAGCTGCACGGTATATGTGCCAAAGGGTCCCAATCTTTGGTTCTCCATGTGTATATGTACTAAACAAACCTAAAAGAATGAAAAGTTACATTGGTGCACCCTCGCGCGGAGAAATCTAGGGGGTAGACCCGCCGGGGCACACGTTCCACTGTTTTGGGGGAGGAGGGGGATAACGACCGCCGGAGCACCGGAACCCCACCAAACCTTGCATGTGGACCTATGATATGTGTCAAAGTGTGATTCAAGGTGTAATGGTGCAAAAGTAGCTCCCCTAAACCCTAAACCCTAAACTGGGGAGGCTTCGAGCCCTAAACCCCTCTAAATCCCTAAACCACGACGCCGGAGCTGCAGAACCATGCATCATAAACCCTAACCCTAACCCTAAACCCTAAACCTATACCTAACCATAAATACTTACCCTTTAACCTAAACCCTAGCCCTAGCCCCTAAACCCTAGCCCTAACCCTACACCTAACCCTAACCAAGTAGACCGAGCACACCGTCGATCGTGTGATAATGGCTCTAGCTCGCTGGTATATGTGCCAAAGGGTCCCAATCTTTGGTTCTCCATGTGTATATGTACTAAACAAACCTAAAAGAATGAAAAGTTACATTGGTGCACCCTCGCGCGGAGAAATCTAGGGGGTAGACCCGCCGGGGCACACGTTCCGCTTGTTTTGGGGGAGGAGGGGGATAACGACCGCCGGAGCACCGGAACCCCACCAAACCTTGCATGTGGACCTATGATATGTGTCAAAGTGTGATGCAAGGTGTAATGGTGCAAAAGTAGCTCCCCTAAACCCTAAACCCTAAGCGGGGAGGCTTCGAGCCCTAAACCCCTCTAAATCCCTAAACCACGACGCCGGAGCTGCAGAACCATGCATCATAAACCCTAACCCTAACCCTAAACCTATACCTAACCATAAATACTTACCCTTTAACCTAAACCCTAGCCCTAGCCCCTAAACCCTAGCCCTAACCCTACACCTAACCCTAACCGAGAGACCGGGCACACCGTCGATCGTGTGATAATGGCTCTAGGTGCCTGGTATATGTGCCAAAGGGTCCCAATCTTTGGTTCTCCATGTGTATATGTACTAAACAAACCTAAAAGAATGAAAAGTTACATTGGTGCACCCTCGCGCGGAGAAATCTAGGGGGTAGACCCGCCGGGGCACACGTTCCGCTGTTTTGGGGGGAGGAGGGGGATAACGACCGCCGGAGCACCGGAACCCCACCAAACCTTGCATGTGGACCTATGATATGTGTCAAAGTGTGATGCAAGGTGTAATGGTGCAAAAGTAGCTCCCCTAAACCCTAAACCCTAAACTGGGGAGGCTTCGAGCCCTAAACCCCTCTAAATCCCTAAACCACGACGCCGGAGCCGCGAACCATGCATCATAAACCCTAACCCTAACCCTAAACCCTAAACCTATACCTAACCATAAATACTTACCCTTTAACCTAAACCATAGCCCTAGCCCCTAAACCCTAGCCCTAACCCTACACCTAACCCTAACCAAGTAGACCGGGCACACCGTCGATCGTGTGATAATGGCTCTAGCTGCCGGTATATGTGCCAAAGGGTCCCAATCTTTGGTTCTCCATGTGTATATGTACTAAACAAACCTAAAAGAATGAAAAGTTACATTGGTGCACCCTCGCGCGGAGAAATCTAGGGGGTAGACCCGCCGGGGCACACGTTCCGCTGTTTTGGGGGGAGGAGGGGGATAACGACCGCTGGAGCACCGGAACCCCACCAAACCTTGCATGTGGACCTATGATATGTGTCAAAGTGTGATGCAAGGTGTAATGGTGCAAAAGTAGCTCCCCTAAACCCTAAACCCTAAACTGGGGAGGCTTCGAGCCCTAAACCCCTCTAAATCCCTAAACCACGACGCCGGAGCTGCAGAACCATGCATCATAAACCCTAACCCTAACCCTAAACCCTAAACCTATACCTAACCATAAATACTTACCCTTTAACCTAAACCCTAGCCCTAGCCCCTAAACCCTAGCCCTAACCCTACACCTAACCCTAACCAGTAGATCAGGCACACCGTCGATCGTGTGATAATGGCTCTAGCTGCGGGTATATGTGCCAAAGGGTCCCAATATTGGTTCGCCATGTGAATATGTACTAAACAAACCTAAAAGAATGAAAAGTTACATTGGTGCACCCTCGCGCGGAGAAATCTAGGGGGGTAGACCCGCCGGGGCACACGTTCCGCTGTTTTGGGGGGAGGAGGGGGATAACGACAGCCAGAGCACCGGAACCCCACCAAACCTTGCATGTGGACCTATGATATGTGTCAAAGTGTGATGCAAGGTGTAATTCACCAAATGGTGCATGGCATGGATCCCCGGTCTGACATTCCTCACCTTCGGGCGATAACACTTAACAGATTCCTGGACGTGTACGCTGAAGTGTCCCGCCGCGGGTATATCGGGGGCTAGACCGTGCCAAAGGGTGCCACACATGGTTTTCCATATGTCCATGGACTAAACAAACCTAAACCTATGAAAAGGTATATTGGTGGAACCTCGCGCGGAGAAATCTAGGGGGTAGACCCGCCGTCCCGCTGTTTTGGGGGGAAGGAGGGGGGACGGCCGCCGGAGCACCGGAACCCTGATATATGTGGGGGATGAGCATGGAGACTAATTTTGTATTGCACATAGTGTAATAAATAGTCATCAAAAAGAAAAACTAATTAACAAAATAAATATAAGTAGTAGATGAAATAAAATAGTTAGAAAAACAAATAAAATGTATATTGGCGCACGGCAAAGGGAGCAGCGCATGGCAAAGGACCCTTTGCCGTGCAACTGGTCTGTCTGCATGGCAAAGGGGCGAGACACGGCAGTGCCCAGGCCTTTGCCGTGCGCTGTTTCTTTGCCGTGCGGCTTGCAGGGACTTTGCCGTCCTAAAATCTTTGCCGTGCGCTGCTCCCATACTTTGCCGTGAGAAACTTCTTTGCCGTGCGCCATATCTTTCTTTGCCGTGCTAGGTTTCTTTGCCGTGCGCTGCTCTCATACTTTGCCGTGCATTTTGGCGTTGCCGTGCGGTCTTCTTGCTACGCACGGCAAAGAAATCTTTGCCGTGCAGCAGCTCACGGCAAAGATTGGCTGCACGGCAGCGCCTGATTTTCCCGTAGTGGGGGATGGGAAGGGCGGAGGAGGTAGTATATAGAAGGAGACGAGGAGAAGGGGGAAGCGGGTGGGTGGGAAGGATAGCCGCGACGCGCGCGCAACTCGGGCGGGTGTGGGACAAGGAAAAAAGAAAGCTGCTGCTCCTTTCGCACTTTAGTTTCAGTTTTGGCTTGGCATTGGCCGTGCATAGAGAGGGAGGGGACGGAGTGCTCCATTATTTCGTACACGTACCCGCGTACTCCTCCTTCTCTACATACCTACTACAATTGTACCAGTATGTACGTACAACATTACACCGGCCTGCTCTTTCCAGGCGAGGCGGGATTTGTAAAGCTAGCTAGCACTGTAATTCTAGCACGGAACGGAGTCCTGATCGATCCATGCACCAGGCCGGCATGCATGGCTCCAAGACTGATCTCCTCGCACCTAGGTGGACCCAACGCAAAACGGCTGGCAGATTCACAGCATCTCCACCGACCACCGGCTCCTCTCTTCAAATAGGCAAAAACAAATCGGTATGTACTACCAAAAAGAATTAAACTTCACAAACGGATATATAAATTCGAATCAACTTTTTCGAATTGCAATTCAAGTGTTGGTCAATATTCATTCGCCCACCAAATCTCACCATCATCTCATAGTTCCGCTACCAAAAACAACTTGTACTTCATAGCCAAATGAATCAAAGGAACGACGTCAGCGGTGGGGGGCACCTCCATGACATTAGGTTGTGCGTCTCCCAGCCGCCGTCAAACGAAGCCAGCAGGGAAGCCCCTCCCGGTAGATGGCGGTGGTGGGAACTCATCTCCGAGCGTGACAGGGGCCTCCTCCACTTCCTCCTCCTTCTCGCATGCTCGGATCTCTGGCCGGACCTTCGTGGATAACGCGGCTTGTCCGATGGAGATGGACGCTGAGGCGGTGGCTCTGACTTGTTCGGGGGACTCGGTACTTCTCATCCCTCATCTTTGTGTGGTGCGGGGTGGTGGCGGCGGTGCCCCTGAGATCCCTGGTCTGTTGTTCGGAGCCGGCGGGCGGATGTGCCCCTAAGATCCCCGGTCTGTTGTTGGGAGCCGACAGGCGGCGGCGTGGGGGCCTACCGATTTGCCTAATAAAGGAGGTGTTCCTTGCATCCTCTCGCTCCAATAAGGTGTTCTGCTTGATGCCTGATGCGGATGCTGACCAACGGGGAAGCGATATGGCAGCACATAAGGGAAGCGATGCAACGCTGGCCGACCGACAAGAGGGTCCAACAGAACCGGTGTCGGACACGAGCTAAGTATTTGTCGTGTCCGCACCGACACACCGGTGTTGGATTCTTTAGGGTAGTCGCAGATTTGATTTTTTTTTTTTTTTTGAAACACAGTACAAACGCAGACGCTCACATACACTCACCCCTACGCACACACGCACACCCCACCCCTATGAGCACCTCCAGAAGACTAAGCCGGCGGATTGAATCTTGAAATTGATGAAGTCACCACAAGCACCTCGCTGTCGACGGGAACATTGGCTAAGATTTGAATCCAGGATCTTGTATGTCTGATAATATGTGAAATAGCATGTTCTAGATAGTTCAACCAAAAGATAGATCTAATTAATGGAAGAGACAGACAATGATTAGATTACTTTAATGTTATGTATAGTCGAATTTAATTTATATTAGCTATGCATAACAAAAAAAATTGGAATTCACGGTTAGTTGCTGATGAATTTTACCGATTTCGCCTGTTTTTGTGTAAACCGTTGGTTGGGATGCTCTTATATATAGTTGATGCATGAAATGAGATTAACTGCCACTAACAGCATAAAATCATGTACTGCAGATCCGTCTTATCGTTACGTGATTCCTCAGTGGAGCATAAAATCAGTGATTGGTATGCCGCTGCGACGCAATGTATAACACCATACATAATACTGTACGTACGTATTTGATCTGATGCTGGAACAGGAAAGTGCAGGCCAGCTTGTAGCACCAGTTTGAATCCCTGCTTTGACCTGATCCCACACGCAACTCGTCATCTCCAAGCACAGCAAAGCAGTAGGCAAAACCCTACCTACCTACCTAGACCTAGAGACGGAAGGAGGCACGCGGGCGGCGTCCAGCCCAACCCAGCGCACCCAACCCGACCCTGCTGCAGCAGCAGCACAGATATCATAGCAGGGGAGCAGTTGCGGGTGGCGACAAACGGAACCATAGCGAAAAAGAAGTACTCCAAGCACTGGGTTCAAATCAAAGGCCATTTACACAAAAAAATAACCTTTTGTGAGAAAAAAACGCACGAAAAATAACCCTTGGTTAAACTATTTCACGTCTCTAGCTCTTTGGTTGATGGCCTCGCGAAGGGCACCACACATTGTCGGCTGGCAGTCGAGCCGCCTCATATGATAGAATGTGTGGCGCCCTAGCGAAGGGAGTCGCATGGCGACCTTGCGAAAGGCATCACACAGAAGGGTGTGGCGCCCTTGCGAAGGGAGACACACAAAAGGGTTTAGAAGCGTGAAATAGTTTGACTGTAGGGGTCATTTCGTGGAATTCTTACCCAAAAGGGTTATTTTTGTGTAAATCGCCCAAATCAAACACGATCGAGTCACATTCCCTTGCCCTAGAAAAAAGACGAAGAAATTCTTCTTCTTCTCGCGCAAGAAGAGAAAAAAAAACGTCCACTGAGGAGGCGTGGGCGCGCAGATGCCGGAGCTCGCGGACCCGCATGTCAGCCAAGGTCTCCCGTACGTGTCTCTGCAGCTACCTTTCGTGGATTGCAAGAAAGCGTCTGGTTCGGCCCGGCCGTTTCACAACACAAGGATCCCCAGCCGTTAGACCCTTCGGGCAAAAATCTGGATTTAACAAACGCCGGATTGGATGTAAAAAGGTGGGAGGCAACATTTTCCCAGTCGCACCCCCGGCTTTCGCCCATCAGCGGCGATAGATTCAAAATATTGTCTTCCCGCTACACAAAAGAATCGCCAATGTCCGGCGATCGGATCAGCCACATTCCGGTGATCGAAACTAGACGATTACAGGCTCATCGGCGGTCCCGTCCTGCGCAATAGCATCTGGTGCGGCATCGGGCGGCGTAGCATCGGCGTCTGGCGCGGTATCAGCTGGGTCAGCATCGGCGTCTGCAGTTGTCGAAGCGGCGGGAGTAGACGTCGAAGCGGAGGACAAAGGAGCCGACGGTGGCCATAGGATTTCTTGGCGATGGGCGTCGTACCAAGCCCTCGTCTCCTCGTCCATGTTGGCGTCGTTGCCGCCGATCAGGAATACCAGGTCGGTGTTTCTCTTCTTCGCCGCGGTTGTTTCCTTGAGCAAGGCAATCCGGACGCCCTGGTTGGCGAGCATTGCCTTCCACCGCACGTCGTGCTTGTCGTCCCTCCCGGCGGCGTGCGCCCTCGCGTCGGCCCAGCACTTGTCGAAGGACGCGTGCAACCTATCGGCTAGATGTGAAAGGACACGGATGTCGCCTAGAGGGGGGTGAATAGGCGATTTAATACTTTTACGAGATGGACTTAACAAATGCGGAATAAAACTAGAGTTTACTTTGTCAAGCTCAAAGCCTATATACTATGGTTCACCTATGTGAACCAACAACTTATGCTAAGAAATACAAGCAACTATGTGATTGCAAGAGATATAGATGTGTTTAAGTCCAAAGATGAACCATTGCAATGAGATATAGATGAAGGATCATCAATAGTAAGCTCAATACCAACATTGCAATTTCCATCACCACTCACCATATCATTACCTTGTGTCTTGCCACACATTGGTGAAGTGGATGAAGATGAGAACTCATCACGACCGGAAGTGGAAGCAAAGCAATCATCCTTAATGATATTGGACACATCATATTTATCTTGAATCTTTGTCCATAACTCATGAGCGCTCCAAAAAGTCAAGTACGGAAAAAGACCTACATATCTCAAAGCATTCATAAGAACATTAGAAGCTTGATAATTGAGATATAAATTTTTGTCATCCTCTAAAGATAGATTTTGTGAATCCATAGGAGGAGAAAAACCTATATCTACAATTTTCTCCATATGAGGGTCAATGTCCCGAAAATGACTAAGCATGCAAATTTTTCAAACATCATAATTTGTGCCATCTAATATAAGAGTGTTATCATGCACTAATCCTCTAGCCGACATATTTACTCTCAAGGCGGTGAAGCCTAAAATGAGAGACCTTGCTCTGATACCAATTGAAAGGACACGGATATCGCCTAGAGGGGGTGAATAGGCGATTTAAAATTTTTACGAGATGGGCTTAACAAATGCGGAATAAAACTAGAGTTTACTTTGTCAAGCCCAAAGCCTATATACTATGGTTCACCTATGTGCACCAACAACTTATGATAAGCAATACAAGCAACTGGGTGATAGCAAGATATATAACTTCAAGCACGATGGCTATCACAAGGTAAAGTGCATATGAAAAGAGCTCGGGTATAGAGATAACCGAGGCACGCGGGAGACGAAGATTTATCCCGAAGTTCACACTCTTGCGAGTGCTAATCTCCGTTGGAGAGGTGTGGTGGATTAGTGCTTCCGAACGTCACAAGAGGCTCACCTTGAGGTGTGGTTGCTCGATGCACACCAACGCCACAAAGGCCTCACCTCAAGATGCGGTACTCACACCACACACCGAACGCCACGAAGGCGCCTCACCTTATTCTCCGGTGACCCTCGCCACAAAGGCCTAGGTCACGGTTCTACTAAGGGATTTCCTTCGAGGCGGAAACCGAGCCTTACACAAAGATTGGGGCACACATCCACAACTTAATTGGAGGCTCCCAACAAATCGCCACAAAGGCCTAGAATCCGTCTAGGGTTCCAATAACCCAAGAGTAACAACTTTCTTGCTTTCACTTTCGCGAATCACCGTGGAAGAACTCAAACCGATGCACCAAATGCAATGGCAAGAACACCACAAAGATGCTCAAGTACTTCTCTCTCAAATTTCAACAAAGCTACAAAAGCTATTGGGGAATAAGAGAGGAAGAACAAAAAAGGAGGAGGAACACCAAATTTCTCCAAGATCTAGATCTAGTGGATTCCCCTCACAAAGAGAGGGATTTGATTGGTGAAGATGTAGATCTAGATCTACTCTATCTTTCTCTCAAATGGATGCAAGAATCATTGGAGGGAGAGGAAGATAGCAAACTCAAGAGGGTCAGCAATGGGGGGCAAAACAAGCTAGAACAGTTGGGAAACTTTGGGAAAGAAGACCCCCTTAAATAGGGGCAGAGAAATCTGCCCGTTGGGGCCAAAATCGTGACAGGCCGGCAGTTCCGGGGTGCTCCCGGCGGCAGTTCCCCCCCCCCCCCCCCCCCTGTTTTTACCGAAACACCCGATACGAAAACCTTAAGAACTTTTGCATCCGGACTCAGATTTCGATGATCTTGGGCTCGTTCAAATCACAACAACGAGCTCTACAACAATATGCATAGAAACATCATAGTCCATCAAGGGAGGATAGAAACAAATGAATAAAGGTTCTACCTATCTATAAAAGACAAACCGGTAAAACCTCCAATATGGAAAATGCAACAACTTGAGTTAGGGGACTCGGATTTAGGTGAAACCAATTTTGTTGTAAAGAAGATGAAAAGAGCTAACCCACAAAGAGTGAAAAGCTTAAGAACAAGTGGGGTAGATTTTTCTATGTATTTTAGAGCGAAACTTCTCAATACGAGAAATAGAGAAAAATTCCAATATTGAAAACGCAACAAGTGATTCATGCGGAATCCGTTTTCGATGAACTAGAGCTTGTCATGAGAATAAGCACAAGCAAGATCCAAATAACAACCAAGAAATGCAAAGGTTTGAGCTCTCCGAAGGATACGATTGAGTTGATGGGATTCGTAGCATAGAAAACAAAAAATTTCCTACCGCAAGAACGAATAACAATCCAAGATGCAATCTAGAAGATGGTAGCAACGAGAAGATCATGAGACTAACCCTCGAAGATTTCCAAAGCCTACGAGATTAGATCTCGTTGTTGCGGAAGATGATCACTTGCTGCTTTCAAAAGCGCGTAGAAGATCTTGACGGCGCCACAGTCGGGCAACACCTCCGTACTCGGTCACACGTTCGGTGTTGATGATGACGTCCTTCTCCCCGTTCCAGCGGGCAGCGAAAGTAGTAGATCCTCCTCGGAATCCCGACAGCACGACGGCGTGGTGGCGGTGGTGGTGGAGATCTCCGGCAGGGCTTCGCCTAAGCAGTACGGGAGGTGTATGAGGAGGGGGCGGCTAGGGTTTGGGGAGAGGGGCAGCCGGCCTTGGTGCCTCTGGTTGGTGCGTCCAAGGTGGTGTTGGTGTGGCCAGCCCCCTCCCTCTCCTCCTCTTTATATAGGTGGAATCCCTAGGGTTTGCCCAAAGTCTTCGAATAAGACCCCAATTCAAAAACTGTCATATGGACGAAACCCAGAGGGACAGGGACTCTCCCCTTCCCCCCTTGTTGGTCGGCCAAGGAGGTGGAGTCCACCATGGACTGCACCCTCCCACTTGGTTGGCTGGTTAGGGTTGGTGGAGCCCAACCGGGACTCCACCTTCCATGACGATTTCTTCCGGAAGGTTCTAGAACATTCTAGCGCCTTCCATAAATGCACCAGATCATTTCCAAACTTGGACAGTGACTTCCTATATATGAATCTTATTCTCCGGACCATTCCGGACCTCCTCGTCATGTCCTGGGTCCCATCCGAGACTCCGAACAAAATTCGAACTCCATTCCATATTCCATATCTACTTAAAACGACATCAAACCTTAAGTGTGTCACCCTACGGTTCGTGAACTATGCAGACATGGTTGAGACTTCTCTCCGACCAATAACCAATAGCGGGATCTGGAGATCCATAATGGCTCCCACATATTCAATGATAACTTAGTGATCGATTGAACCATTTACATACGATACTGATTCCCTTTGTCACGCGATACTCTACTTGTCCGAGGTTCGATCATCGGTATCTCGATACCTTGTTCAACCTCGTCATTTACTCTTTACTCGTACCGTGGCATGTCATCTCTTGTGATTCATTCACATGCTTGCGAGCTAATCAGACGACATTCCACCGAGAGGGCCCAGAGTATATCTATCCTTCATTGGGATGGACAAATCCCACTTATTGATCCATATGCCTCAACTCACACTTTCCAAATACTTAATCCCATCTTTATAACCACCCATTTACGTAGTGGAGTTTGATGTAATCAAAGTACCCTTCCGGTGTAAGTGATTTACATGATCTCATGGTCGAAGGACTAGGCAACTATGTATCGGAAGCTTACAGCAAATTGAACTTAATGACGTGATCTTATGCTACGCTTATTTGGGTGTGTGTCCATTATATCATTCATCAATGACATAACCTTGCTATTAATAACATCCAATGTTCATGATCACGAAACCATAATCATCTATTAATCAACAAGCTAGTTATACAAGAGGCTTACTAGGGACTCCTTGTTGTTTACATAACACACATGTATCAATATTTTGGTTAATACAATTATAGCATGGTATGCAAACATTTATCATAAACACAAAGATATATGATAACCACTTTATTATTGCCTCTTGGGCATATCTCCAACAGTCTCCCACTTGCACTAGAGTCAATAATCTAGATTATATTGTAAGGTACCTAACACCCATAGCATTCTGGTGTTGGTCATGCTTTGCCCTAGGTAGAGCTTTAGTCAACGGATCTACCACATTCAGATCTATGTGTACTTTGCAAATCTTTACTTCACCATCTTCGATGTACTCGCGAATCGAATGAAAACGCAGCTTGATATGCTTCAGCTTCTTGTGTGACCTTGGTTCTTGTGCATTGGCGATGGCACCCATGTTGTCACAATAGATGACTAATGGGTCCAATGCACTAGGAACCACACCAAGCTCAACAATGAACCTCTTCATCCATACCGCTTCCGATGAAGCCTCCGAAGCCGCTATGTGTTCCGATTCAGTTGAAGACTTCGCCACTGTGCACTGCTTGGAGCTCATCCAGCTTACTGCAGCACCATTCAATATAAACACGTAACCAGACTGAGACTTAGAGTCATCAGGATCAGTGTTCCAACTTGCATCGGTGTAACTGGTTACAACGAGCTCTTGATCACCGCTATAACAAAGAAACATATCCTTACTCCTTTTCAAGTACTTCAGGATATTCTTGACCGTTGTCCAGTGTTCCATTCCTGGATCACTTTTATATTTGCTGGTCAAACTAACAGCATGTGCGATATCCGGTTTATTACACAACATGGCATACATGATAGAGCCTACTGCCAAGGCATAGGGGATCTTGTTCATCCTCTCTCTTTCTTCTACCGTAGTCGGACCTTGAGTCTTACTCAAGACCTTACCTGGCAACATAGGCAATAACCCTTTCTTGCTTTCGTCCATTCTAAACTTCTTTAGAATCTTGTCCAGGTATGTACTCTGTGAAAGCCCTATTAGGCGTCTTGATCTATCTCTATAAATCTTGATGCCTAAAATGTACGCTGCTTCACCAAGGTCTTTCATTGAAAAACACTTATTCAAATAACCTTTTACACTGCTTAATAGTTCTATATCATTCCCAATCAATAATATGTCATCTACATATAATATCAGGAATGCTACAGAGCTCCCACTCACTTTCTTGTAAATACATGCCTCTCCATGAGTCCGTATAAACCCGAAGTCTTTGATCACCTTATCAAAACGTCGGTTCCAACTCCGGGATGCTTGCTTCAGTCCATAAATGGAACGCTGAAGTTTGCATACCTTGTCAGCATTTTTAGGATCGACAAAACCTTTGGGTTGTACCATATACAACTCTTCCTCAATGTCACCATTAAGGAATGCCGTTTTGACATCTATCTGCCAAATCTCATAATAGAAAAATGCAGCTATTGCTAACAAAATCCTCACAGACTTTAGCTTCGCTACAGGTGAGAAAGTCTCATCGTAGTTAACTCCTTGAATTTGTCGAAAACCCTTTGCGACAAGTCGAGCTTTATAGATAGTAATATTACCATCAGCATCTGTTTTTCTCTTGAAGATCCATTTATTCTCGACAGCCTTGCGGCTATCAGGTAAGTCTACCAAAGTCCACACTTGGTTATCATACATGGATCCCATTTCGGATTTCATGGCTTCTTGCCATTTGTTGGAATATGGGCTCATCATAGCTTCCTCATACGTTGCAGGGTCTTCATCATTGTTATCCACAATCATGACATTTAGATAGGGATCGTACCAATCAGGAGTGGTACGTTCCCTCGTCGATCTGCGAGGTTCAGTAGTTACCTCGTTCGAAGTTTCATGATCACTATCATTTGCTTCCTCTCCTATCGGTGCAGGCTGTACAGGAACATCTTCTGGTACTGTGATACTCTGATCTAGGAGAGAAGGTTCAACAACCTCGTCGAGTTCTACTTTCCTTCCAGTCACTTCTTTAGTGAGAAACTCCTTCTCAAGAAAGGATCCGTTCTTGGCAACAAAGATTTTGCCTTCGGATCTGTGATAGAAAGTGTACCCAATTGTTTCTTTAGGGTATCATATGAAGACGCATTTCTCCGCTTTGGGTTCTAGCTTGTCAGGTTGTAACTTTTTTACATAAGCTTTGCAACCCCAAACTTTAAGGAACGACAGCTTAGGTTTCTTCTGAAACCATAATTCATACGGTGTTGTTTCAACAGATTTAGATGGTGCCCTATTGAAAGTGAATGCGGCTGTCTCTAAAGTATAACCCCAAAACGATAATGGCAAATCAGTAAGAGACATCATAGAACGAACCATATCTAAGAGAGTTCGATTACGACGTTCGGACACACCATTGCGCTGTGGTGTTCCCGGCGGTGTCAACTGTGAAAGTATTTCGCATTTCTTTAAATGCATGCCAAACTCATAACTCAGATATTCGCCTCCGCGATCAGAACGCAGAAACTTAATCTTCTTGTTACGTTGATTTTCTACTTCACTTTGGAATTCCTTAAACTTCTCGAAAGTTTCGGACTTATGTTTCATGAAATAGATATACCCATATCTACTCAGATCATCCGTGAAGGTTAGAACATAACGATAACCACCGCGCGATGCTATACTCATTGGTCCGCACACATCAGTATGTATGATTTCCAATAAGTCTGTAGCTCGCTCCATTGTACCAGAGAATGGAGTCTTAGTCATTTTTCCCATTAGACATGCTTCACATCTATCAAGTGACTCAAAGTCAAGTGACTCAAGAAGTCCATCAGAATGGAGTTTCTTCATGCGCTTCACTCCAATATGACCAAGATGACAGTGCCACATATAAGTAGAATTATCATTCAATTTAATTCGCTTAGCATCAATGTTATGAACATGTGTATCACTACTATCGAGATTTAACAAGAATAAACCATTCATCTCAGGCGCATGACCATAAAAGATATTATTCATATAAATAGAACAACCATTATTCTCTGACTTAAATGAATAACCGTCTTCCATTAAACAAGATCCAGATATAATGTTCATGCTCAACGCAGGCACCAAATAACAATTATTAAGGTTTAAACTAATCCCGAAGGTAGATGTATAGGGAGCGTGCCGACGGCGATCACATCGACCTTGGATCCATTTCCAACGCGCATCGTCACCTCGTCCCTCGCTAGGCTTCGTTTATTCCGTAGCTCCTGTAACCCTGTTTCGTGTTACAAATGTGAGCAACCGAACCAGTATCAAATACCCAGGCACTACTACGAGAACCAGTAAGATAGACATGAATAACATGTATATCAAATATGCCTTTCTTCTTGACAAGGCCGCTCTTCAGATCAGCCATGTACTTGGGGCAATTACGCTTCCAGTACCCCTTCTCCTTGTAGTAATAGCACACAATATCAAGTTTAGGGCCAGCCTTAGGCTTCTCAGGAGGCGCAGCAGCTTTCTTGCCGCCCTTCTTGAAGTTGCCCTTCTTAGGTTTGCCTTGCTTCTTGAAACTGGTGGTCCTGTTGACCATCAACACTTGGTGCTCTTTCTGTATCTCAATCTCAGCAGATTTCAGCATGGAGAAGAGTTTAGGTAACTCTTTGTTCATGTTCTGCATGTTGTAGTTCATCACGAAGTTCTTGTAACTTGGTGGCAGTGATTGGAGGACACGATGAATACACAGCTGTTTAGGAATCACTATCCCCAAGTCACTGAGCTTCTTCGCATGCCAGGACATAGCGAGCACGTGCTCACTAACGGAGCTACCCTCTTCCATCATACAGCCAAAGAAGTGTTTCGAGGCCTCATAGCTTTCCACGGCCGCATGAGTTTCAGAAATAGTTTTTAGCGCATGGACCAGCTCATAAGGATCGTGGTGCTCAAAACGCTTTTGGAGCTCCTCCTCTAGGCTGCACAGGATGGCACACTGAACTTGAGAGTACCGAGTTACCCGAGTCTCGTAAACATTCTTTACATCCTCATATACTGTAGGTGGTGGTGGGGGACCTAGCGGTGCTTCGAGCACATATTGCAGATTTCTACCATTGAGGAAAATCCTCACATGACGGAACCAGTCGGTGAAGTTTCTACCATTGCTTTTAAGCTTTTCTTTCTCTAGGAACTGATTAAAATTGATGGAGGGGGACGCCATGATCTACAACATATTTGCAAAGAGTTTAGACGAAGTTTATGATAAGTTGAGTTCAAATTTTAATTCTAAAATTAAACTAGGTGAACTCCCACTCAAAACAATATCCCTCGCATTGTCTTAGTGATCACACGAACCAAATCTACTACACCAAGTCCGATCATCACGAGACAAGATGTAACTTCAAAGGCGAACACTCAAAGTGTTCATCATATCATTCATATGACTCATGCTCTACCTTTCGGTATCCCGTGTTCCGAGACCATGTCTGTACATGCTAGTCTCGTCAAGGCAACCTTAGTATCCGCGTGTGCAAAACTGGCTTGCACCCGTTGTATGCACATGTAGAATCTATCACACCCGGTCATCACGTGATGCTTCGAAACGACAAGTCTTAGCAACGGTGCATACTAAGGATGAACACTTTATTATCTTCATATTTAGTGAGAGGGATCATCTTATAATGCTACCGTCGCGATCTAAGCAATACAAGATGCATAAAAGGATTAACATCACATGCAATTCATATGTGATATGATATGTCCCTTTTATCTTTGCGCCTTTGATCTTCATCTCCAAAGCAGGGACATGATCTCCATCATCAACGGGCATGATCTCCATCATCGTCGGCGTAGCGTCAAGGTCAATGGCGCCGTCTTCATGGTTGTGCTCCCATGTAGCAACTATTACAACTACTTTGAAATAATACTTTAACATGAAATTTAAAGATAACCATAAGGCTCCTGCCGGTTGCCATAATACAATAATGATCATCTCATACATATTCATCATCACATCATGGCCATATCACATCACCAAACCCTGCAAAAACAAGTTAGACGCCACTAATTTGGCTTGCATATGGTTTAGGGTTTTCGAGTAAGATCCAATCTACCTACGAACATGAACCACAACGGTGATACTAGTGTTTTCAATAGAAAGAGTAGATTGAATCTTCACTATGGTGGGAGAGACAGACACCCACAAAGCCACTTATGCAATACAAGTTGCATGTCAAGCGTGGAGCAAATCTCATGAACGCGGTCATGTAAAGTTAGCCCGAGCCGCTTCATCCCACCATCCCACAAGATGCAAAGTACACGAACTAAAGACAACAAAGCATCAACGCCCACAAAACCATTGTGTTCTACTCGTGCAACCAATCTATGCCTAGACACGGCTCTGATACCACTGATGGGATTCGTAGCATAGAAAACAAAAAAATTCCTACCGCAAGAACGAATAACAAGCCAAGATGCAATCTAGAAGATGGTAGCAACGATAAGATCCTGAGACTAACCCTCGAAGATTTCCAAAGCCTACGAGATTAGATCTCGTTGTTGCAGATGATGATCACTTGCCGCTTTCAAAAGCGCATAGAAGATCTTGACGGTGCCACAGTCGGGCAGCACCTCCGTACTCGGTCACACGTTCGGTGTTGATGACGACGTCCTTCTCCCCGTTCCAGCGGGCAGCGAAAGTAGTAGATCCTCCTCGGAATCCCGACAGCATGACGGCGTGGTGGCGGTGGTGGTGGAGATCTCCGGCAGGGTTTCGCCTAAGCACTACGGGAGGTGTATGAGGAGGGGGCGGCTAGGGTTTGGGGAGAGGGGCAGTCGGCCTTGGTGCCTCTGGTTGGTGCGGCCAAGGTGGTGTTGGTCTGGCCGGCCCCCTCCCTCTCCTCCTCTTTATGTAGGTGGAATCCCTAGGGTTTGCCCAAAGTCTTCGAATAAGACCCCAATTCAAAAACTGCCATATGGACGAAACCGAGAGGGACATGGACTCTCCCCTTCCCCCCTTGTTGGCTGGCCAAGGAGGTGGAGTCCACCATGGACTCCACCCTCCCACTTGGTTGGCTGGTTAGGGTTGGTGGAGCCCAACCGAGACTCCACCTTCCATGATGATTTCTTCCGGAAGGTTCTAGAACATTCTAGCGCCTTCCATAAATGCACCGGATCATTTCCAAACTTGGAAAGTGACTTCCTATATATGAATCTTATTCTCTGGACAATTCCGGACCTCCTCGTGATGTCCATGATCCCATCCGAGACTCCGAACAAAATTCTAACTCCATTCCATATTCCATATCTACTTAAAACGACATCAAACCTTAAGTGTGTCACCCTACGGTTCGTGAACTATGCAGACATAGTTGAGACTTCTCTCCGACCAATAACCAATAGCGGGATATGGAGATCCATAATGGCTCCCACACATTCAACGATAACTTAGTGATTTATTGAACCATTTACATACGATACCGATTCCCTTTGTCACGCGATACTTTACTTGTCCGAGGTTCGATCATCGGTATCTCGATACCTTGTTCAACCTCGTCACCGACAAGTACTCTTTACTCGTACCGTGGCATGTCATCTCTTGTGAACCAGTCACATGCTTGCAAGCTAATCATACTACATTCCACCGAGAGGGCCCAGAATATATCTATCCGTCATCGGGATGGACAAATCCCACTTATTGATCCATATGCCTCAACTCACACTTTCCAAATACTTAATCCCATCTTTATAACCACCTATTTACGCAGTGGCGTTTGATGTAATCAAAGTACCTGCTGCGCGTAGTTGACGTATGTCTTTCCGTTCAACACGCGTCCGTTGGGAACCCCAAGAGGAAGGTGTGATGCGTACAGCAGTAAGTTTCCCTCAGTAAGAAACCAAGGTTTATCGAACCAGTAGGAACCAAGAAGCACGTGAAGGTTGATGGCGGCGAGATGTAGTGCGGCGCAACACCGGGATTCCGGCGCCAACGTGGAACCCGCACAACACAACCAAAGTACTTTGCCCCGACGAAACGAGTGAGGTTGTCAATCTCACCGGCTGGCTGTAACAAAGGATTAGATGTATAGTGTGGATGATGTTGTTTGCGAGAAAACGATAGAACAAGTATTGCGAGTAGATTGTATTCGATGTAAAAGAATGGACCGGGGTCCACAGTTCACTAGAGGTGTCTCTCCCATAAGATAAATAGCATGTTGGGTGAACAAATTACGAGTTGGGCAATTGACAAATAGAGAGGGCATGACCATGCACATACATGATATGATGAGTATAGTGAGATTTAATTGGGCATTACGACAAAGTACATAGACCGCTATCCAAGCATGCATCTATGCCTAAAAAGTCCACCTTCGGGTTATCATCCGAACCCCTTCCAGGTATTAAGTTGAAAACAACGGACAATTGCATTAAGTATGGTGCGTAATGTAATCAATAACTACATCCTCGGACATAGCATCAATGTTTTATCCCTAGTGGCAACAGCACATCCACAACTTTAGAACTTTCGTCACTCGTCCCGGATTTAATGGAGGCATGAACCCACTATCGAGCATAAATACTCCCTCTTGGAGTTAAGAGTAAAAACTTGGCCAGAGCCTCCACTAATAAAGGAGAGCATGCAAGATCATAAACAACACATAGGTATAAATTGATAATCAACATAACATAGTATTCTCTATCCATCGGATCCCAACAAACACAACATGTAGCATTACAGATAGATGATCTTGATCATGTTAGGCAGCTCACAAGACCCGACAATGAAGCATAATTAGGAGAAGATGACCATCTAGCTACTGCTATGGACCCATAGTCCGGGGGTGAACTACTCACTCATCACTCCGGAGGCGACCATGGCAGTGAAGAGTCCTCCGGGAGATGATTCCCCTCTCCGGCAGGGTGCCGGAGGCGATCTCCTGAATCTCCCGAGATGGGATTGGCGGCGGCGGCGTCTCTGGAAGCTTTTCCGTATCGTGGCTCTCGGTACTGGGGGTTTCGCGATGAAGATTATATGTAGGTGGAAGGGCAGGTCAGGGGGCCGCACGGGGGCCCCACACACTAGGGCCGCGCGGGCCCCCCTTGGGCCGCGCCGCCCTACTGTGGCGGCGCCCCGTGGCCCCACTTCGTCTCCTCTTCGGTCTTCTGGAAGCTTCGTGGCAAAATAGGCCCCTGGGCGTTGATTTCGTCCAATTCCGAGAATATTTCCTTACTAGGATTTCTGAAACCAAAAACAGCAGTAAAACAACGAATCGGCTCTTCGGCATCTCGTTAATAGGTTAGTGCCGGAAAATGCATAAATATGACATAAAGTATGCATAAAACATGTAGGTATCATCAATAATGTGGCATGGAACATAAGAAATTATCGATACGTCGGAGATGTATCAGTACCCTTCCGGTATAAGTGATTTACATGATCTCATGGTCGAAGGACTAGGCAACTATGTATCGGAAGCTTATATCAAATTGAACTTAATGACGTGATCTTATGCTACGCTTATTTTTGGTGTGTGTCCATTATATCATTCATCAATGACATAACATTGTTATTAATAACATCCAATGTTCATGATCACGAAACCATAATCATCTATTAACCAACAAGCTAGTTATACAAGAGGCTTAATAGGGACTCCTTGTTGTTTACATAACACACATGTATCAATGTTTCGGTTAATACAGTTATAGCATGGTATGCAAACATTTATCATAAACACAAAGATATATAATAACCACTTTATTATTGCCTCTTGGGCATATCTCCAACATGAGTTACTCACTCGAGAGCCCTCTTGATAGTACAACAACTAAACTATAAACCGGTCTCCAACTACACCATGAGACCGGTGAGAAAGAAACCATATCAAGAGCAAACCTTAACCTTGCGCATTCCACTTGAGCTTGATGATGACGGTCTTGACTGCAACAAGATAGAACACCTTTCTTGATTGTGCTTGCTTGATGAAGTCATGCGAAATGCTCCCCCATACTCCACTATGGGAGAGCTACTTCTTCGGCGCATCTTCACATATCCATGATCACCATATGGATGGCAAGCTTCAAGCATATGATCTCTTCGAGTTGGCTCATCTTAAACTTGCACTTCATTTCTTCATTCTTCATCATGTTGATGTCTTGAAGTAACTTGAGGGCTCACTTCATCTTCATCTTCAAGACATACTTGACACTTGATATCCTTCATCAATTTCTTCTTATTGCAACCTTTAATCCAACATATGGTTCAAGAATTTCCTATGGACAACTCCTTCAAATATAACTCAATGCAAACATTAGTCCATAGGGATTGTCATTAATTACCAAAACCACACATGGGGGCTCCATGCACTTTCAATCTCCCCCATTGTGGTAATTGATGACAATCTCTTTGAGAGAGTTTATATAAGCGATTTAAGTAACAAACAAGTTGAATACATAGAGAAAACTCCCCCATAATATATGCACGTGTGAATGAACTTGAATTTCATTCCATACATTGGCATTCAAAGCCTAGTAGAGTTTTCTCTAAATATTCAACTATGCAAAGCAACAAGATGCAATGCACGAAAGGCACACATGCTTAAGCACAAAGCAAAGACATAACCAAATTCCCTTAAACCCTCCAAACTTCTCCCCCATTGGCACCAATTGCCGAAATGGGTGAAACATTTAGAAGGCCAATATATCAAATGCACGTATCCAATGACGAATATTCGGAAAGAATCACACTATAGAGAGGATCAAAGATTGCAAAAAAGATAACAAGGTCAAGAAGTTTCAATAAATGAAGCAAGCAAACAAATGAACCACAAAGAAGATACCAAAATAGAGATAGATATTATGATAAGATCAAGAAGATTGCTCTACATAATATGAGGAAGCTCCCCAAGGTTTGTACACAAAACTAGACAATTTGCATTGGAGTATAAAGTGCACAAACATGGAATCATCACTCCCATAATATCATTCAAAACAAAAGATACCAAGTGAATTAAACTCTAATGATCATCACAAAATTGTGCTTTAAATAAAATGAGAAGCTCCCCAAGGTACATGCATAGATTAAAATGTTGTATTTGAATACAATATGCATAACATGGAATCCTCACTCTCTCATTACCATTTAAAGGCACAAATATTTGCAATAGATCATAGATAGAAAATTAAGCTTAACACTTTGCAACAAACAAATGGTTGAGCAATACGTAAGAGGCACCATAATAAAAGGCTCAACCAAGAGGATATGTGAAAGGCATGACAAAGCAAATTATAAGACTATTACAAGGATGAGCAAATAGCATCATCATAGTCTTCAATGAATTATATTGCTTAGCATGACCAATCAACACACAACAAATAAATAAGATATCAAATGGAGATGTATCATCTCTTATGTGTATAAGTTTCTCTAAGTGGGCAATATCACGAAGATGTTTATCCACAAAGAAACATGCACACATAAAATAGATACACAAGAAAATTAGCATGATATCCAAGGTGAAGTCATGCAATATACCAATAAGAATTTTTGCTTAATAGCATGGCCAAAGGCTCAATTTTATCTTATTGTACATTCATGAACTTCAAGCAAAAACACATAAAATACATCACAAATATCAACAAGGGATAGAAGATAGTTGGGATGTTTTGAGAAAGGCAACAAGTATCACAAACGAGGATACCGAAAGAAATAACTCAATTCGCACTTTCATCGATATTGCACATGTGAGAGGCTTGAGGAATTGATATGCAATAAAATTACTATATAGGCATAGTTGGGATAGATGAATCATGAGCATGATTTTATATACTTCTCAGCATATGTGCTCATCTCAATTTACTCACATTTGCAATAAAGAGGTTTCATTAAAATCTTTGAAAGAAGCAGAATATTTACAAATCAAGAGATTCATGCTAAGATGCAACCACACGGGTGGATGCTAGAAAAATATGCATGAGAAGATACTTGTTACTGAGATAGCATTGGTGTGGATGTAGTAGATATGAGTTCGTTGATCATCCTAGCTTGCCTCAAATTACCATTGAGTCACCTTCTTCCTAAGAGTGAGACAAGCATCCAATGTATCTCCTTGTACCTAAAACAAAATTAAGCACAAAATGGTTCCCAAACTAATTGGGTCTAAAGTAGTTAGATACACTACAACATATAGGACAAACTCAACAAAACTATGTGCATATAGATATGAAATTGACTTTCATGCACATCTTATCCAAATTAGGATTTTATGGAGTTTACCCTATATATTGGATCAAAGAAAGTCACACATGCCATAAGATATACATATATTAAATATGCATGCACAATACTTTCAAGAACCAAAGGAAGATAAAATTTGGACATAACTCCAAATAAATCAAGAAACAATGGTTGTCCAAATTATATCAAAGAATCGAATCAACACAAGATTGACTCCAAAGACTTATCTCATTGTAAGAAGCTAATTAAACCCAAAGACAAAGGAGTGAGATAAACAACTCCCAAGAGAGCAAGCTTCCCACAAATAAACCAAACCCTCAACACTTTTTATGATGGCACAAAGTACCAACAAGATAAGTTTTGTCTCCCAAAACCAAATTCTTGATAATGATCAAGAGTTGTTAAGCATTCTAACAAATATAGGAGAGCTCCCCCAAGATTAGTGCATTATCTAGGATTTTGCATATGAATACAAAATGCACAAAACTAGGATCATCATGCTACCTATATCTACTAAAAATGCTAAGAAAGTTTGAATAGACAAATTATATCCATAAGATGCAAGGAAGACACATGGGAGCCAAAGCACAACTAATTCATGGCAATAAATAAGGCAATTTAAACACAAGAGCCAATGTAAATATGATCAATAAATCTCTACCTCATAATAGATTGCCAATTGTCCTAGGACAAGAGGTATTAGTAAATATTTCCCGGTGGTAGTTTGTAAGTATACGAAGATCATATTTACACCAAATAAAGCATATGGTAAAATATAAGAGTTAACCATTATGCAAAGAGAGTTTCTTGATAGCTTCAATTAGTCATACAACCATGCAAAGCAATTAATAGCATTCATGCCAACATGCAAAGCAATTAATAGAATGACTTGAGGCACATGGTTTCCCAAAAGTGTATTGTGGGACACGTTGTGAAAAACCATGCCAAGAAGAACTTTCACAAATAAGATCCACAAAGATATTAGCAATTAAGCCATTTAAGCAAATTAGAACTTGTTTGAGCAAAGATGCCACATATGAGAGAGATAATTTACAATATCAATTCTATGTGACACAACCTCAAATTTTCACATTTTATAGGCTTGTAATATGCAAAAAGTTTATTACTCCCCCATAATGTGATAAGGAATTTATTTTTCGCAGGAGGCAAATAAGATCCAACTAGAGATATTAATGGACATTGGAATTTGAATTTCTCATGAAGATGACATACCACATGGAGACTAGATAATCTTGCAATATCAATTCTAAGTGATATTCCTCATGTACACACATTGTTAGGATCATGAAATTCCCAAAGGAATATCACTCCCCCAAAATGGGATAGTCCATTAATCGCTCATAAGAGCCATATAAGATACAACAAGATGCAAAGAGGCTCCAACACAAACACAAGTACACGGTGTGCAACCCAACATACATAGACTTGATTTCTCAAGAAAAACAAGTAGGAAGCACAACATATACAAACACATGCTAGGAACAAAACTAAGACATGCAAAGGGGCGAGTAACTTTCAATATAAGTGAGTTGATAACAAGTTACCACAAGGAGGAAAATTGAATATATGATAGAAGCAAGATAACCAAAAGACTTGGCTTGAGATAATATAAATGATGAAGATCCCTTAATTCTTCATGATGTAGCCAAGTCTCCAATGCCCTCCAACAAGCACCTATTGATCAAGTTTTGGATTGTTGGTCCCCAACTAAGTTGGGTCCTAAGAGGTTAGTCACAATAGGCTTGGCAACCCAAATGGTTCTTTTCTTGACACCACTTTGAGCACCAACAAATTTGGCAAACACATTGCCACCCTCATCCTTACGAAGAGAATAAACATCATCAATGGTGATAGAGTTGGATGAGGTACCGATAGTGCAAAAGGAGGAGATGTGGCCCTTCTCACGGCATATGTAGCAAGTTCTTTTCTTCTCCTTCTTCTCACTAGATTTCTCCACAATGGGAGCATTGGCTTGCTTCTTCTTGGGAAGTGGCATTTCTTCAACTTGAGGTTGAATATGAGTTTGAGCTTGAGGCCGCTTCCCTTTTTGCTTCTTCTTCAAAGGGCAAGATCTAACATGGTGCCCTTCAATATTGAACTTGAAGCAAACAATCTTGGCTGGGTCTTTGACTTGTACTTGGCTCTTCTAATTGTTGTTGTTCTTGGACTTGTTCTTGTTGTTGGATTTGAATCCAAGTCCACTCTTGTCATTGGGGGATTGTTGCATACTCAACATCGTGTCAAGTTTGCATTTCCCTTCATGACTCTTTACCAAGTCATTCTTCAAAGAAGTGAATTGGGCCTTGAGCTCTTTGATTTCCTCTACATGGTTAGTAACAACACAAGTAATAGAGGAAGTAGAACCTTCATTGTTAGAGAAACAAGGCAAGGAAGATAATTCATCACAAGATTTAGCAATATTATGAGTGGATGAATTACTAGGACTAGCACATGGAAAAATAGCATTTTGAGTACTAGTGCTAGTATCCACATGAGGCTCACAAGGTGTTGCCTTTGTTATGATAGCCTCATGAGCTAACTTTAGCCTATCATGGGAAGCTAAAAGATCCTCATGGGAGCGAGAAAGCTTTCCATTATTTTCTTCCAATTTCCCATAATTGCTAGTTAGCAATTCAAGTTGAGCCCTTAGCTCAACATTCTCCTTCAAGATAGATGCTTCATAAGAAGTAGAGTTATTAGCACAAGCATCAATATTAACTTCAATAGGAGAAGGCAAGTTGGTATGCTCTTTTAGATACGAAGCTTTAAGTTGCTCATGCGACTCGGTGAGTTTGGTGAGCGCACTCTCAATGACCCTTGAGCCCTTTTTGAGTTTCTCAAAATCCTCAAGGAGTTTAGCATTAACAAACACAATCTTATCATTTTTTAGCTTTAGTTCGTTCGCCACCTCAAGAGATCTATCATGGTTTTCCTTTTCTCTAGATAATTCTAGAGCAAAGGTCTCCTCAAGAGCTTCCTTGGTGTTGGGGGCATGACCCCCGGTATGCCAAAGGCATGGCAAACTAGCCTTGGTTAGGCTGTTGATGTACCGGTTTAACGGTTATTCCGGATAGTGAAGTTAAGTTCGTGGCTAAGTGAAGTTATACCGGTATCCCAGGAGGGGTATACCGGAATAAGCTAAGAAGGTACCGGAGTACCGGCATAGGCTACACTGTAGCACGTCGGCAGTCAAGTCAAAGATTCTCTCAAGGACTAGAGGACAAGGATGAGCGAAGCACTTCAGCTTTAATCGAAGCACTGAGGCCAAAGCATAAGATGACGTAAAAGCTACCGCAGGATGTCACCGTTCCTGATTAAAGACATACCGGCGTAACCTGCTGCCAAGGAGGCTTTGTAAAGTAGTTTGTCTAGTCAAAGATGCCATTAGGGTTTCTTCCCTTGTAAGCCACCCTCTCCCCTATATAAGGAGAGGGAGCACACACCTGCGCGAGACGATCAATCGGTTAGCAGTAGAGAAATAGAGCTTGTACTGTGCTTCTTCAACCTCTGCCAAGGCTAAGTTCATCAATAAGATACCGGTATTCCATCTGAATTCCACCCTCGTGTTACCAAAACCCTCCCCCGAATCCTCTAGCGCACATTCGGCCCCAACTTAAGCCATCCCGTGGCATCTGTCTGTTCACCACGACGACACTTGGTGGTTTGTTCATCTTCCAGTTCATCCTTTAGGGATGCCACATCATTGGCATACTCACGTTCAAGAGCACCCATTTTATCAATGGTGTTCTCACACATCCAAATACATTTTTGGCTCTCAATAGCGGTAGTCAAGATTTCAAAGAAGTGAGAGCTAGCAATTTTATCTTTGCAAAGAACCTTGAATACATTCTTACCCTTGTCGCGTAGAGAGATAACCCAATCCTCTTCTTCATACTCATCCTCATCCTTATCACCAAGAGAAATATTAGGTTCCATGGTGGGAGATACCGTGGAACCCTTGGCCATAAGGCATATATGAGAGCCGTGAGATAAAGATGAGGAGTTACTTGAGGCTCCTTTCAAGATCTTGTCTTGACCAATAGAATATTTGGTTTCCTATACATTGTTAGTCACATAACCACTAGAGGAAATAGAAGCATTTTTATCATGGCCACAAGACAAAGCAAGCAAATCAT
Source organism: Lolium rigidum (assembly GCF_022539505.1). Taxonomy (NCBI): domain Eukaryota; kingdom Viridiplantae; phylum Streptophyta; class Magnoliopsida; order Poales; family Poaceae; genus Lolium; species Lolium rigidum. The sequence goes on along the minus strand of NW_025900737.1, from coordinate 18,284 downwards.
CATGAGATTTATTCAAGAAACTTACACACATGATATGCAAGGACTATCAACACAAGCATGTAAATCATTTCTTGTGATAAATGTGTTTAAGTCCAAAGATAAACCATTGCAATGAGATATAGATGAAGGATCATCAATAGTAAGCTCAATACCAACATTGCAATTTCCATCACCACTCACCATATCATTACCTTGTGTCTTGCCACACATTGGTAAAGTGGATGAAGATGAGAACTCATCACGGCCAGAAGTGGAAGCAAAGCAATCATCCTTAATGATATTGGACACATCATATTTATCTTGAATCTTTGTCCATAACTCATGAGCGCTCCAAAAAGGCAAGTATGGAAAAAGACCTACATATCTCAAAGCATTCATAACAACATTAGAAGCTTGAATTGAGATATAAATTTTTCTCATCCTCTAAAGATAGATTTTATGAATCCATAGGAGGAGAAAAACCTATATCTACAATTTTCTCCATATGAGGGTCAATGTCCCGAAAATGACTAAGCATGGAAATTTTCCAAACATCATAATTTGTGCCATCTAATATAAGAGTGTTATCATGCACTAATCCTCTAGCCGACATCTTTACTCTCAATGCGGTGAAGCCTAAATTGAGAGACCTTGCTCTGATACCAATTGAAAGGACACGGATATCGCCTAGAGGGGGTGAATAGGCGATTTAAAACTTTTACGAGATGGGCTTAACAAATGCGCAATAAAAGTAGAGTTTACTTTGTCAAGCCCAAAGCCTATATACTATGGTTCACCTATGTGCACCAGCAGCTTATGCTAAGCAATACAAGCAACTATGTGATAGCAAGATATATAACTTCAAGCACGATGGCTATCACAAGGTAAACTGCATAAGAAAAGGGCTCGGGTATAGAGATAACCGAGGCACGCGGGAGACGAAGATTTATCCTGAAGTTCACACTCTTGCGAGTGCTAATCTCTGTTGGAGAGGTGCGGTGGCTTAGTGCTCCCGAATGCCACAAGAGGCTGACCTTGAGGTGTGGTTGCCCGATGCACACCAACGCCACAAAGGCCTCACCTCAAGATGCGGTACTCACACCACACACCGAACGCCACGAAGGCGCCTCACCTTATTCTCCGGTGACCCTCGCCACAAAGGCCTAGGTCACGGTTCCACTAAGGGATTTCCTTCGAGGCGGAAACCGGGCCTTACACAAAGATTGGGGCACACATCCACAACTTAATTGGAGACTCCCAACAAATCGCCACAAAGGCCTAGAATCCGTCTAGGGTTCCAAGAACCCAAGAGTAACAACTTTCTTGCTTTCACTTCCACGAATCACCGTGGAAGAACTCAAACTGATGCACCAAATGCAATGGCAAGAACACCACAAAGATGCTCAAGTACTTCTCTCTCAAATTCCAACAAAGCTACAAAAGCTATTGGGGGAATAAGAGAGGAAGAACAAAAAAGGAGGAGGAACACCAAATTTCTCCAAGATCTAGATCTAGTGGATTCCCCTCACAAAGAGAGGGATTTGATTAGTGAAGATGTAGATCTAGATCTCCTCTATATTTCTCTCAAATGGATGCAAGAATCATTGGAGGGAGAGGAAGATAGCAAGCTCAAGAGGGTCAGCAATGGGGGCAAAACGAGCTAGAACAGTTGGGGAACTTTGGGGAAGAAGACCCCCTTAAATAGGGGCAGAGAAATCTGCCCGTTGGGGCCAAAATCGTGACAGGCCGGCAGTTCCGGGGTATTCCCGGCGGCAGTGTCGGGGTGCTCCCGGCGGCAGTTCCGGCCCCCTGTTTTTACCCAAACACCCGATACAAAAACCTTTCGATGATCTTGGGCTCGTTGAAATCACAACAACAAGATCTACAATAATATGCATAGAAAAATCATAGTACAGCAAGGGAGGATAGAAACAAATGAATAAAGGTTTTACCTATCTATAAAAGACAAACCGGTGAAACCTCCAATATGGAAAATGCAACAACTTGAGTTAGGGAACTCAGATTTAGGTGAAACCAATTTTGTTGTAAAGAAGATGACAAGAGCTAACCCACATAGAGTGAAAAGATTAAGAAAAAGTGGGGTAGGTTTTTCTATGTATTTTAGAGTGAAACCTCTCAATATGAGAAACCGAGAAAAACTCCAATATTGAAAACGCAACAAGTGATTCATGCGGAATCCGTTTTCGATGAACTGGAGCTTGTCATGAGAATAAGCACAAGCTCTAAAACACCATAAGGATAAGATCCAAATAACAACCAAGAAAGAAGATGCAAGAATGCAAAGGTTTGATCTCTCCGAAGGATACGATTGAGTTACTGATGTCTACGTTCCCCCTCCTTTCCTGTAGACAGTGTTGGGCCTCCAAGAGCAGAGGTTTGTAGAACAGCAGCAAGTTTTCCCTTAAGTGGATCACCCAAGGTTTATCGAACTCAGGGAGGAAGAGGTCAAAGATATCCCTCTCATGCAACCCCGCAACCACAAAACAAGAAGTCTCTTGTGTCCCCAACACACCTAATAGGTGCACTAGTTCGGCGAAGAGATAGTGAAATACGGGTGGTATGAATATATATGAGCAAGTAGCAACGGTGCCGAGAAAATAGCTTGCTGGCGTGTAGTTGATGGTGGTAGTATTGCGGCGAGTAGTAACGCAGTAAAACGATAAACAAGCAGCGATAGCGATATTTAGGAACAAGGCCTAGGGATTAGACTTTCACTAGTGGACACTCTCAACATTGATCACATAACGAGAATAGATAAATGCATACTCTACACTCTTGTTGGATGATGAACACATTGCGTAGGATTACATGAACCCTCAATGCCGGAGTTAACAAGCTCCACAATAATGCTCATATTTTAGTAACCTTTAGTGTAAGATAGATCAAAAGACTAAACCAAGTACTAGCATAGCATGCACACTGTCACCTTCATGCATATGTAGGAGGAATAGATCACATCAATACTATCATAGCAATAATTAACTTCATAATCTACAAGAAATCATAATCATAGCATAAACCAAGTACTAACACGGTGCACACACTGTCACCTTTACACACGTGCAGGAGGAATAAAACTACTTTAATAACATTGCTAGAGTAGCACATAGATAAATTGTGATACAAACTCATATGAATCTCAATCATGTAAAGCAGCTCATGAGATTATTGTATTGAGGTACATGGGAGAGATGAACCACATAGCTACCGGTACAGCCCCGAGCCTCGATGGAGAACTACTCCCTCCTCATGGGAGCAGCGAGCGGTGATGAAGATGGCGGTGGAGATGGCAGCGGTGTCGATGGAGAAGCCTTCCGGGGCACTTCCCCGCTCCGGCGGGGTGCCGAAACGGAGACTCCTGTCCCCCGGATCTTGGCCTCGCGATGGCGGCGGCTGCGGAAGGTTTACGTGGTTTTCGCCGAACGTATCGGGGTTTTCGATCCGGGGGCTTTATATAGGCGAAGAGGCGGCGCAGGAGGGCTTACGGGGGCCCACACTATAGGGGGCGCGGCCCCCTGGCCGCGCCGGGGTGTGGTTTGGTGGCCCTGCCCCCCTTCTCTGGCGGTTCTCGTGTGTTCTGGATGCTTCCGGTGAAAATAGGAACTTGGGCGTTGATTTCGTCCGATTCGAGAATATTTCGTTACTAGGATTTCGAAACCAAAAACAGCGAGAAAACGAGAGCCGGCACTTCGGCATCTTGTTAATAGGTTAGTTCCGAGAAAATGCACGAATATGACATAAAGTGTGCATAAAACATGTAGATAACATCAATAATGTGGCATGGAACACAAGAAATTATCGATACGTCGGAGACGTATCGGCATCCCCAAGCTTAGTTACTGCTCGTCCCGAGCGAGGTAAAACGATAACACGGATAATTTACTGGAGTGACATGCCATCATAACCTTGATCATACTATTTGTAAAGCATATGTAGTGAATGCAGCGATCAAAACAATGTATATGACATGAGTAAACAAGTGAATCATAAAGCAAAGACTTTTCATGAATAGCACATCAAGACAAGCATAAATAAGTCTTGCATAAGAGTTACTCATAAAGCAATAAATTCATAGTAGAGACATTGAAGCAACACAATGGAAGATTAAGTTTCAGCGGTTGCTTTCAACTTGTAACATGTATATCTCATGGATAGTTGTCAATGCAAAGCAATATAACAAATGCAATAAGCAAGTATATAAGAATCAATGCACCGTTCACACAAATGTTTGCTTCTTGAGGTGGAGAAAGATAGGTGAACTGACTCAACAATAAAAGTAAAAGAATGGTCCTTCAAAGAGGAAAGCATCGATTGCTATATTTGTGCTAGAGCTTTTATTTTGAAAACATGAAACAATTTTGTCAACGGTAGTAATAAAGCATATGTATCATGTAAATTATATCTTACAAGTTGCAAGCCTCATGCATAGTATACTAATAGTGCCCGCACCTTGTCCTAATTAGCTTGGACTACCTGGATTATCACCGCAATACATATGCTTTAACCAAGTGTCACAAAGGGGTACCTCTATGCCGCCTGTACAAAGGTCTAAGGAGAAAGCTCGCATTGGATTTCTCGCTATTGATTATTCTTCAACTTAGACATCCATACCGGGACAACATAGACAACGAGATAATGGACTCCTCTTTTATGCATAAGCATGTAACAACAATTAATAATTTTCTCATTTGAGATTGAGGATATATGTCCAAAACTGAAACTTCCACCATGGATCATGGCTTTAGTTAGCGGCCCAATGCTCTTCTCTAACAATATGCATGCTTAACCATAAGGTGGTAGATCTCTCTTACTTCAGACAAGACGGACATGCATAGCAACTCACATGAAATTCAACAATGAATACTTGATGGCGTCCCCAGTAAACATGGTTATCGCACAACAAGCAACTTAATAAGAGATAAAGTGCATAATTACATATTCAATACCACAATAGTTTTTAAGCTATTTGTCCCATGAGCTATATATTGCAAAGGTGAATGATGGAATTTTAAAGGTAGCACTCAAGCAATTTACTTTGGAATGGCGGAAAATACCATGTAGTAGGTAGGTATGGTGGACACAAATGGCATAGTGGTTGGCTCAAGTATTTTGGATGCATGAGAAGTATTCCCTCTCGATACAAGGTTTAGGCTAGCAAGGCTTATTTGAAACAAACACAAGGATGAACCGGTGCAGCAAAACTCACATAAAAGACATATTGAAAACATTATAAGACTCTACACCGTCTTCCTTGTTGTTCAAACTCAATACTAGAAATTATCTAGACCTTAGAGAAACCAAATATGCAAACCAAATTTTAGCATGCTCTATGTATTTCTTCATTAATGGGTGCAAAGCATATGATGCAAGAGCTTAAACATGAGCACAACAATTGCCAAGTATCACATTACCCAAGACATTAATAGCAATTACTACATGTATTATTTTCCAATTCCAACCATATAACAATTTAACGAAGAAGAAACTTCGCCATGAATACTAAAAGCTAAGAACACATGTGTTCATACGAACCAGCGGAGCGTGTCTCTCTCCCACACAGGCATGATGTAATCCAATTTATTCAAACACAAACAAAAATAAAAGCATACAGACGCTCCAAGAAAAGCACATAAGATGTGATGGAATAAAAATATAGTTTCAGGGGAGGAACCTGATAATGTTGTCGATGAAGAAGGGGATGCCTTGGGCATCCCCAAGCTTAGACGCTTGAGTCTTCTTGATATATGCAGGGGTGAACCACCGGGGCATCCCCAAGCTTAGAGCTTTCACTCTTCTTGATCATAGTATATCATCCTCCTCTCTTGACCCTTGAAAACTTCCTTCACACCAAACTTCTCATAAACTTCATTAGAGGGGTTAGTACATAATCAAAAAATCACATGTTCAGAGGTGACACAATCATTCTTAACACTTTTGGACATTGCTCAAAGCCACTGGAAGGTAATGGAACAAAGAAATCCACCCAACACAGCGAAAGAAGCAATGCGAAATAAAAGGCAGAATCTGTCAAAACAGAACAGTCCGTAAAGACGAATTTCTAATAAATACTTCCGTTGCTCAGATCAGAAAACTCAAAACTAATGAAAGTTGCGTACATATCTGAGGAACACGCACGTAAATTGGCATATTTTTCTGATTTTTCTACAGAGAAAACAGCCCAGATTCGTGACAGATAGAAATCTGTTTCTGCGCAGAAATCCAAATCTAGTATCAACCTTCGATTAGAGGCTTCACTTGGCACAACAAAACACAAAACTAAGATAAGGAGAGGTTGCTACAGTAGTAAACAACTTCCAAGACACAAATATAAAACAAAGTACTGTAGCAAAATAACACATGGGTTATCTCCCAAGAAGTTCTTTCTTTATAGCCATTAAGATGGGCTCAGCGGTTTTAATGATGCACTCGCAAGAAATAGTATTTGAAGCAAATGAGAGCATCAAGAGGCAAATTCGAAACACATTTAAGCCTAACATGCTTCCTATGAAAAGGAATCTTGTAAATAAACAAGTTCAAGAAGCATAATGCAACAAGCATAGAAAAATAAAACAAGTGTAGCTTCAAAAATTTCAGCACATAGAGAGGTGTTTTAGTAACATGAAAATTTCTACAACCATATTTTCCTCTCTCATAATAATATTTAGTAGCAACATGAGCAAACTCAACAATATAACTATCACATAAAGCATTCTTATCATGAGTCTCATGCATAAAATTATTACTCTCCACATAAGCATAATCAATTTTATTAGTTGTAGTAGGAGCAAATTCAACAAAGTAGCTATCATCAAATATAGGAGGCATATTGTAATCATAATCAAATTCACTCTCCATAGTAGGTGGCACCAAAAGACCAATATCATTATAATCATCATAAATAGGAGGCAAAGTATCATCAAAGAAAATTTTCTCCTCAATGCTTGGGGGACTAAAAAGATCATGCTCATCAAAACCAGCTTCCCCAAGCTTAGAACTTTCCATATCATTAGCAACAATGGTGTTCAAAGCGTTCATACTAATATCATTGCTACTAGCATGCAAATAAGATTCCATGGGTTTTTTAATTTTCGCATTAAACCATTCATGTCTTGACTCAGGAAATAGAATAAAAAGCTCACAGATGTTTTCCATTATGCCTTACTAGTGTAAACAAGAAACAAAAAGTTGCAATTGCAGGATCTAAAGGAAATAGCTTCGAGTACTTACAAGGCGCCGGAAAATAGCTTAGTAGCCGAGATCCGGAGTGTGAGTACCTTTTACCTTTCCTCCCCGGCAACGGCGCCAGAAAATAGCTTGATGTCTACGTTCCCCCTCCTTTCCTGTAGACAGTGTTGGGCCTCCAAGAGCGAGAGGTTTGTAGAACGGCAGCAAGTTTTCCCTTAAGTGGATCACCCAAGGTTTATCGAACTCGGGGAGGAAGAGGTCAAAGATATCCCTCTCATGCAACCCCGCAACCACAAAACAAGAAGTCTCTTGTGTCCCCAACACACCTAATAGGTGCACTAGTTCGGCGAAGAGATAGTGAAATACGGGTGGTATGAATATATATGAGCGAGTAGCAACGGTGCCGAGAAAATAGCTTGTCTGGCGTGTAGTTGATGGTGGTAGTATTGCAGCGAGTAGTAACGCGAGTAAAACGAGTAAACAAGCGGCGATAGCGATATTTAGGAACAAGGCCTAGGGATTAGACTTTCACTAGTGGACACTCTCAACATTGATCACATAACGAGAATAGATAAATGCATACTCTACACTCTTGTTGGATGATGAACACATTGCGTAGGATTACACGAACCCTCAATGCCGGAGTTAACAAGCTCCACAATAATGCTCATATTTTAGTAACCTTTAGTGTAAGATAGATCAAAAGACTAAACCAAGTACTAGCATAGCATGCACACTGTCACCTTCATGCATATGTAGGAGGAATAGATCACATCAATACTATCATAGCAATAATTAACTTCATAATCTACAAGAGATCATAATCATAGCATAAACCAAGTACTAACACGGTGCACACACTGTCACCTTTACACACGTGCAGGAGGAATAAAACTACTTTAATAACATTGCTAGAGTAGCACATAGATAAATTGTGATACAAACTCATATGAATCTCAATCATGTAAAGCAGCTCATGAGATTATTGTATTGAGGTACATGGGAGAGATGAACCACATAGCTACCGGTACAGCCCCGAGCCTCGATGGAGAACTACTCCCTCCTCATGGGAGCAGCAGCGGTGATGAAGATGGCGGTGGAGATGGCAGCGGTGTCGATGGAGAAGCCTTCCGGGGGCACTTCCCCGCTCCGGCGGCGTGCCGGAACAGAGACTCCTGTCCCCCAGATCTTGGCCTCGCGATGGCGGCGGCTCTGGAAGGTTTCTGTGGTTTTCGTCGAACGTATCAGGGTTTTCGATCCAGGGGCTTTATATAGGCGAAGAGGCGGCGCAGGAGGGCTTCTGGGGGGCCCACACTATAGGGGGCGCGGCCCCCCCTGGCCGCGCCGGGGTGTGGTTTGGTGGCCCTGTCCCCCTTCTCTGGCGGTTCTCGTGTGTTCTGGATGCTTCCGGTGAAAATAGGAACTTGGGCGTTGATTTCGTCCGATTCCGAGAATATTTCGTTACTAGGATTTCTGAAACCAAAAACAGCAGAAAACGAGAACTGGCACTTCGGCATCTTGTTAATAGGTTAGTTCCAGAAAATGCACGAATATGACATAAAGTGTGCATAAAACATGTAGATAACATCAATAATGTGGCATGGAACACAAGAAATTATCGATACGTCGGAGACGTATCAGTTACTCACTCGAGAGCCCTCTTGATAGTACGGCAACTAAACTATAAACCGGTCTCCAACTACACCATGAGACCGGTGAGAAAGAAACCCTATCAAGAGAAAACCTTAACCTTGTGCATTCCACTTGAGCTTGATGATGACGGTCTTGACTACAACAAGATGGAACACCTTTCTTGATTGTGCTTGCTTGATGAAGTCATGCGAAATGCTCCCCCATACTCCACTATGGGATTGCTACTTCTTCGGCGCATCTTCACATATCCATGATCACCATATGGATGGAAAGCTTCAAGAATATGATCTCTTCGAGTTGGCTCATCTTGAACTTGCACTTCATTTCTTCATTCTTCATCATGTTGATGTCTTGAAGTAACTTGAGGGCTCACTTCATCTTTATCTTCAAGACATACTTGACACTTGATATCCTTCATCAATTTCTTATTATTGCAACCTTGAAGCCAACATATGGTTCAAGCATTTTCTATGGACAACTCCTTCAAATATAACTCATTGCAAACAATAGTCCATAGGGATTGTCATTAATTACCAAAACCACACATGGGGGCTCCATGCACTTTCAGGATGGCCGGCCTTCTTCTACTTTTTCAGCTTCTTCTGGCCGTGTTCGGGGCGGCCGGCCGACGTGGCAGGTGCTGGATCATCGGGGTTGTACTGCTCACCCTTGTTGTTGGTGAGATTCTTGCGCACCGCCTTCCACTTGTCGCAGTCCGCGATGCGGGCGAACACGTTGAGGTACTTGAACATCTGGCCGTCGTTGTCGTCCGCGTACATGTCGAACGCCCGTCGAACCTGCAAAAACCAGCCAGCGAATCTAGATTAAACCTCGGCGATGTAGGGTCGACAGAGGAGCCATGGCGAGTGAGTATACCTTTGCGTCAAAGTCCTCGCCGCTCACCGGACGTTTGTCGATCTCCTCATGTATGTCGTGCCACTTGTTGCACATCGCCTAAATGATCCCCCAGGCCAATGGGTGCCCATTGCCTTGTCGCCGCGTTCCATCACCGTTTTGTTCAAGAATGGATCGACAAGTTTGCGCTCGTCGAACGCCACCTTGACCCGCTGCCAGTACGTGTCGTAGTTCTGATTCGCGCCGGTGATGTCGTTCATAGACACCGTCTTCTAAGCTTCGGCGAGGCACTCCTCTTCTTTGACCGTCCATTTGATCCGCGGCTTGGCTGGCGGCGAGTTCTTCTTCCTTCTCTTCTTCTTCCCCTTGGACAGCGCCTCCGTGGCTTCGGGCGCTTCCTCTTCGTCGATGTCCTGGTCGACGTACGTCTGCTCATCTTCTTCTTCGTCGAATTGGGTATTGTTGTTCTCATCGGGGTGATCGCCTTGGCCGAGGTTGAAGTTGAAGCCACCCCGCTGCGCGACGGCCTCCGTCGCCATTGCCTCCTCTTATGTGAAGCTCGGGCTCGACGCGGCGGCCATGGAGCCCGATGTGATCATCTCGTGCATCATAGGCTCATTTGGCGGCGGCATCCTGGGGTTGGAGAAGGGGAGAGGCTGCGGTGACCCAGCATACCACTGCATGTTGTAGTGTACAAGTCGTTGATATGATCTTTGTGAAGGGACTTCTTCACAAATTTCCATATCCCTCAGAGTGGTACAACAGAAACATTGCAGGTCATAACACTCCATACTTTATTACAAGCATTGTCTTAACAAGTTGGTATTCTCACCGGTCCTACGAGAACACCCTAAGATACTACTTAAGTACGATTACAACTCATAACAAATATAAAGAGAGCTCAACAACTTATTTAGGTAAGTTCTACGTTGCTCGGCTCTATGATGCTAGGGTATGTCACTACTCCTCCACCTCCGTGTCATCAGGTCCGTAGACTATCCCATAGTCTACTCCTTCCACTCCGCCGGTAAGATCAGGTTCCTTGTAGACCAGCTCGTAACTTCCTTCTGGTGCTCCATCGTTGATGGCCTCCACTTCCGGATCACAGTCTAGCAAGGGTGTCGAAAGAAAGTGAGTACATGGGTACTCAGCAAGTTCTAAAAGAGTAAAAAGGTGTTTGATGCACTAGCTACGACCATTGATCAGGAAATCGCAGCTCAATGCATGTTTTGAAATCATTTCTTCAAAAGGTTGCTTTTATTATGAAAACTATGCCCGTCAGTCTTCACAGGTTGACTAGAACTTCGTGGAGTTCCTTTCCTGCCGCGTTAGCAGTTCCCTTCCCGGAACAGGGAGTGACATCCACAATTTGATACACTATGCAGAGGTGCGTTACTTTTCCCATAAGAGATTCCACCCCTTTTGCCATCCGCAGGGACTTGCCCCCGTTCACACTTCCTTTGGTGTGAGGCCAGGTATGAAAATCCAAGCCCACACCGCCTTCTCCGCGATTGCAAACCCACCCTTTTGTCCAACCGTACACCCCCAGTAGACTTCTCCCGATAATACGGCTTTACTCACAGTGTACTCCGAACAATCCTTCATAGATCGTAGAGCTTATCATCACTAATGGATGGGGATTTAAAAGGATATCCCAACCTATTGCGGCAGTGCCTCCAACACCCCACCAGCTCTACCAATCCGTTGGCGTGCAGAAGGGAAAAGATACAGCTGGCTTCCCCAGAGCCATTATAGATCTCATGGTCAACGCGGTTTGTACGGCGCTAGAATCACTGGACGGCATTGGTAATTAATCCTAGGGTGATATAACCCATGCAATGGAACCTCCACCATATCAACACATACCATGGTTCCATTGCCAGCCACATAATCATATTCATAGTTGGAAAGTCATATTTCATTTGCGATGCAGGAATGATAAGTATATAGCTTTGCATTAAAGTAGTAGAAAATAATCAAGTTGACATGAGCAAGGGTGAACTTGCCTGTGGACTGCGAGATAGTGCAGTTCAATGCAGTTGATGGAACCTGGACCTCGGGTTTTGTAAGAAGCATCATTGTCCGGTAAGGACAATGTTATAAAATCCAAATAATGCAATCATGGATGTATTATTTTATGTTGAATCCCTTTACCCCGCTGAGTTATAGCAATTTAGGTTTGAGTTAAGATTTATGTCTTTGACAGTAACTTGCAATAGATTTAAAAGTCTAAACCATTTTAATTCTCATAAAGTACAATAATTCAAAGTAAAACTATTTGACTTGGTGGTTCATCATTCATTCCAAAACTGAATTAAAATAATAGAGTTGTCTCTATATTTTTGGAATAAATAGAGAATAGAGTATTTTTCTTTGAAAAATATCTTTCTCAATAGAAATGACTTGGAATAGTAGAATTTCATTTTGAAATGTTTGAAAATAAGTATTTGAACTTATTTGATATTTTTCCTTGAATTTTAAATACAAGGAAATAATAGTTTAAAATTCCAAGTTATTATTTAAATTCTGCAAATTCATAATTTTGAATTTGTTTCTTAATTTCTATTTCATATTTTATTCTGGTTAGGATTTATTTTTCATTCACTAATCCAATTTTTAATGGATTTTTAGAGTTGTATTTTATTTACTAAAAATTGGTGAAATTCTGTCTTTTTATAAAAAGTAAAAAGACAGAAATACCCCTTGCCCTTATTGGGCCAGCCCACTTAACTAAGGCCCAGGGACAACCCACTAAGGCATGTCCCCTAATGGGTCGGTGGCGCCGAAGCGGCCCACCTCGCTCCTCACTCATCTCTCTCACTCGCTCGTTCCTAACCCTAACTCTCTCGCGTCGCCTGTGGCGATGGCGTCGCCGCCATGGCCGCCACCACTCTCCGGCCATCTCCATGCTCCCCTGCCCTAGCCACTTACCAAATCGGGACCGCCGCGAGAAGATCTACCGATCTGTCCGCGTGGTTTCCCCCATCTCTTCCTCTCCTGGCGAATCACCCCTCTCTGGATCTCGTGGAGAATCGCCCCTGGCGATTGACGATCTCCGGCGAGCCCTCGTCTTCGTCGACGACGTGTGCGCCCCTGAGATTGACCTGGCGCAGGTGCTGGTCGCAGTACTCGTGCCGTCGTCTCAGGTGCTCTGCTACGGTGGTGTGTTCGTGTTCGCCGGCGTAACGTCGGCGCCTACCCTGGCTTCGCAGCTGCTATGGCCGCGCGAGTACTGCCTCGCCATGCCCTAGCTTCTGCTTCCAGGCGCGTATAAGTTTCTTCACCTCCTCCTTCTCTTCTCCATGCATGTGCGCCTCCCTTGCTACTGTACTTCTTCCTCCTCATGTTCTGTTCCTCTCTGGTGATCCTGTGATCACACAGAGCTCTGCCATGGCTGCTTAATCTGCCTATACTTCCATTTGCTGCAAGCTCATGGCCAAAGCACCCATTTCTGGTACTGGCCAGTGTTGTCTTGCTTGCTGTATATGCTCTGCTTGCTTATCTGTTGCTCCTAGCCTGCTCTAATCTTGCTATGCTCTGATGCGCTTGCTTAAGAGCTTGTTTGTGCTTACTGGCATGATATGCTTGCTTGTCTAGGTGTACTGTGGTGCATCAGTGACACTTGTGAATGCCAGTGGTGCTTGTGAAATGCTTCTGTGCTTCCTGTGTAAGCTAATGATCCATTGGATCATCCATTGCTCGTTGGCTAGCTTATCTGTGTGGCTTGACTTGATTCAATTGATCCATTTGATCAATTAAATGTCAGTGATGGCTGTGGCTAAGTGATTCATTTTCCTTGTTGATGCTGATGCTCAAGCATCACTATGCTACTGCTTACTTGTGCTATTGCTTGCTCTAGCTTACTGGACTAGATCCAGTGGCTGTGATGCAGTGATTGGTGCCATGTTGCTCTACAGTGTGCTACTGTCAATAATTAGTATGGATCTGTGATAAATTCATGCTTGAGTTAAATTGATTCATAATGAACTGCTTATGCAGTGATGATTTAAATGTCTTGCTTGTATATGAATTGGCTATTCATGATTGTTTAGCAAGCAAATGAATCTGAATCCATTTCTGGATAATGATGTGTTATAGTTGGCTATCTTTTAAATGGTGCTAAGTGTGATGTGACCTCAGTAGCCTTGCTACTGATTGGTTGCTCACCTATTTGATTGAATCTTGTGGCTACTCAACCTTTGCTTGCATATTTGGGGATCATACTAGATATGAATGCAATATGCTTGCCTGATGAAATCTAGGGTTTACTGATGGTTACTAGCTTAGGATTTACTGTGTAGTCTGTATTAGCTGCTAATCCTTGCAACACATTGATGCGTGTGGTTGGCACGTCCGTTGGGAACCCCAAGAGGAAGGTGTGATGCGCACAGCGGCAAGTTTCCCTCAGTAAGAAACCAAGGTTTAATCGGACCAGTAGGAGTCAAGAAGCACGTTGAAGGTTGATGGCGGCGAGATGTAGTGCGGCGCAACACTAGTGATTCGGCGCCAACGTGGAACCTGCACAACACAACCAAAGTACTTTGCCCCAACGAAACGGTGAGGTTGTCAATCTCACCGGCTTGCTGTAACAAAGGATTAACCGTATTGTGTGGAAGATGATTGTTTGCGAAAAACGAGTAGAACAAGTATTGCGATAGATTGTATTTCGATAAAGAGAATTGGACCGGGGTCCACAGTTCACTAGAGGTGTCTCTCCCATAAGACGAACAGCATGTTGGGTGAACAAATTACAGTTGGGCAATTGACAAATAAAGAGAGTATGACCATGCACATACATATCATGATGAGTATAGTGAGATTTAATTGGGCATTACGACAAAGTACATAGACCGCCATCCAACTGCATCTATGCCTAAAAAGTCCACCTTCGAGGTTATCATCCGAACCCCCTCCAGTATTAAGTTGCAAAGCAACGAGACAATTGCATTAAGTATGGTGCGTAATGTAACTAGTGACTACATCCTTGAACATAGCACTAATGTTTTATCCCTAGTGGCAACGACACAACACAACCTTAGAACTTTCTACATCTGTCCCAGGTGTCAATGCGGGCATGAACCCACTATCGAGCATAAATACTCCCTCTTGGAGTTACAAGCATCTACTTGGCCAGAGCATCTACTAGTAACGGAGAGCATGCAAGATCATAAACAACACATAAGCATAACTTTGATAATCAACATAACAAGTATTCTCTATTCATCGGATCCCAACAAACGCAACATATAGAATTACGGATAGATGATCTTGATCATGTTAGGCAGCTCACAAGATCCGACAATGATAGCACAATGGGGAGAAGACAACCATCTAGCTACTGCTATGGACCCATAGTCCAGGGGTAGACTACTCACACATCACACCGGAGGCGACCATGGCGGCGTAGAGTCCACCGGGAGATGATTCCCCTCTCCGGCAGGGTGCCGGAGGCGATCTCCTGGATCCCCCGAGATGGGATCGGTGGCGGCGGCGTCTCGGAAGGTTTTCCGTATCGTGGCTCTCGGTGCGGGGGTTTCGTCACGGAGGCTATTTGTAGGCGGAAGGGCAGGTCAAGAGGCGGCACGGGGGCCCCACACCACGGGGCCGCGCGGCCAAGGGGGCCGCGCCGCCTAGGGTGTGGCCCCTCCGTGGCCCCTCTTCGTCTCTCCTTCGGACTTCTGGAAGCTTCGTGGAAAAATAGGCCCCTGGGCTTTGATTTCGTCCAATTCCGAGAATATTTCCTTACTAGGATTTATGAAACCAAAAACAGCAGAAAACAGCAACTGGCACTTCGGCATCTTGTTAATAGGTTAGTTCCAGAAAATGCACGAATATGACATAAAGTGTGCATAAAACATGTAGATAACATCAATAATGTGGCATGGAACATAAGAAATTATCGATACGTCGGAGACGTATCAGCATCCCCAAGCTTAGTTCTGCTCGTCCCGAGCAGGTAAAACGATAACACAGATAATTTCGGAGTGACATGCCATCATAATCTTGATCATACTATTTGTAAAGCATATGTAGTGAATGCAGCGATCAAAACAATGTATATGACATGAGTAAACAAGTGAATCATAAAGCAAAGACTTTTCATGAATAGCACTTCAAGACAAGCATCAATAAGTCTTGCATAAGAGTTAACTCATAAAGCAATAATTCAAAGTAAAGGCATTGAAACAACACAAAAGAAGATTAAGTTTCAGCGGTTGCTTTCAACTTGTAACATGTATATCTCATGGATATTGTCAACATAGAGTAATATAATAAGTGCAATAAGCAAGTATGTAGGAATCAATGCACAGTTCACACAAGTGTTTGCTTCTTGAGGTGGAGAGAAATAGGTGAAGCCGACTCAATATTGAAAGTAAAAGAATGGTCCTCCATAGAGGAAAAGCATCGATTGCTATATTTTTGCTAGAGCTTTGATTTTGAAAACATGAAACAATTTTGTCAACGGTAGTAATAAAGCATATGCATCATGTAAATTATATCTTATAAGTTGCAAGCCTCATGCATAGTGTACTAATAGTGCCCGCACCTTGTCCTAATTAGCTTGGACTACCGGATCATCACAATGCATCTGTTTTTACCAAGTGTCACAAAGGGGTACCTCTATGCGCTCTGTACAAAGGTCTAAGGAGAAAGCTCGCATTGGATTTCTCGCTATTGATTATTCTTCAACTTAGACATCCATACCGGGACAACATAGACAACAGATAATGGACTCCTCTTTTATGCATAAGCATATAACAACAATTAATAATTTTCTCATTAGAGATTTGAGGATTGTTGTCCAAAACTGAAACTTCCACCATGGAGCATGGCTTTAGTTAGCGGCCCAATGTTCTTCTCTAACATATGCATGCTTAACCATAAGGTGGTAGATCTCTCTTACTTCAGACAAGACAGACATGCATAGCAACTCACATGAAATTCAACAATGAATAGTTGATGGCGTCCCCAGTGAACATGGTTATCGCACAACAAGCAACTTAATAAGAGATAAAGTGCATAATTACATATTCAATACCACAATAGTTTTTAAGCTATTTGTCCCATGAGCTATATATTGCAAAGGTGAATGATGGAATTTTAAAGATAGCACTCAAGCAATTTACTTTGGAATGGCGGAAAATACCATGTAGTATAGGTAGGTATGGTGGACACAAATGGCATAGTGGTTGGCTCAAGTATTTTGGATGCATGAGAAGTATTCCCTCTCGATACAAGGTTTAGGCTAGCAAGGCTTATTTGAAACAAACACAAGGATGAACCGGTGCAGCAAAACTCACATAAAAGACATATTGAAAACATTATAAGACTCTACACCGTCTTCCTTGTTGTTCAAACTCAATACTAGAAATTATCTAGACCTTAGAGAAACCAAATATGCAAACCAAATTTTAGCATGCTCTATGTATTTCTTCATTAATAGGTGCAAAGCATATGATGCAAGAGCTTAATCATGAGCACAACAATTGCCAAGTATCACATTACCCAAGACATTTATAGCAATTACTACATGTATCATTTTCCAATTCCAACCATATAACAATTTAACGAAGGAGAAACTTCGCCATGAATACTATGAGTAGAAACCAAGGACATACTTGTCCATATGCTACAGACGGAGCGTGTCTCTCTCCCATAAAGTGAATGCTAGGATCCATTTTATTCAAACAAAACAAAAACAAAAACAAACCGACGCTCCAAGAAAAAGCACATAAGATGTGATGGAATAAAAATATAGTTTCGGGGGAGGAACTCGATAATGTTGTCGATGAAGAAGGGGATGCCTTGGGCATCCCCAAGCTTAAACGCTTGAGTCTTCTTAATATATGCAGGGTGAACCACCGGGGCATCCCCAAGCTTAGAACTTTCACTCTCCTTGATCATGTTGCATCATACTCCTCTCTTGATCCTTGAAAACTTCCTCCACACCAAACTCGAAACAACTCATTAGAGGGTTAGTGCACAATATAAATTGACATATTCAGAGGTGACACAATCATTCTTAACACTTCGGACATTGCATAATGCTACTGGACATTAGTGGATCAAAGAAATTCATCCAACATAGCAAAAGAGGCAATGCGAAATAAAAGGCAGAATCTGTCAAAACAGAACAGTTCGTATTGACGAATTTTAAAATGGCACCAGCCTTGCTCAAATGAAAATTCTCAAATTGAATGAAAGTTGCGTACATATCTGAGGATCATGCACGTAAATTGGCTTAATTTTCTGAGCTACCTACAGGGAGGTGGACCCAGATTCGTGACAGCAAAGAAATCTGGAACTGTGCGAGTAATCCAAATCTAGTACTTACTTTTCTATCAACGGCTTAACTTGGCACAACAAAACACAAAACTAAGATAAGGAGAGGTTGCTACAGTAGTAAACAACTTCCAAGACACAAAATAAAAACAAAGTACTGTAGCAAAATAACACATGGGTTATCTCCCAAGAAGTTCTTTCTTTATAGCCATTAAGATGGGCTCAGCGAGTTTTAATGATGCACTCGCAAGAAATAGTATTTGAAGCAAAAGAGAGCATCAAGAGGCAAATTCAAAAAAATTTAAGCC
>NW_025900736.1:35000-40393 GCF_022539505.1 Lolium rigidum | reverse complement strand
GACATAGGCATCCCCAATGGGCCTGCCGAAGATGGTACCCGGGGTTTACTGAAGACCCACAAGTCGAAGCATATGAAGTTCGGAAGCCCAGATAGTATTAAGGAAAGTTAGAGTTGTATTAGGAAATATAGAGACTTGTAATTATACGGGACGGGTTAGAAACCCTCTCGGACTCTGTAACTTGTGTATTACGAATCCCTCGGCTCCGCCTCCTATA
The DNA here is from genome assembly GCF_022539505.1 of Lolium rigidum. Taxonomy (NCBI): domain Eukaryota; kingdom Viridiplantae; phylum Streptophyta; class Magnoliopsida; order Poales; family Poaceae; genus Lolium; species Lolium rigidum. The sequence continues at coordinate 40,176 of NW_025900736.1, read as the reverse complement.
TAAGGGGGAGTCGAGGGACAAAGAGAGGATCGAATCAATTGTCAACAGAACCCTAGTTTCTTAATCGTCGAGTACTTTTCGGCTGAAACCTTCGAGATCTACTTGCCCTCTACTTCCAACGAAACCTTAGTCTACAATAAGTAGGCATTGATAAGTTAATACCTTGTCAATTTGCGCCGACCGTGGGGACTAGAGGCGACAAGGAACTGATCTCGATGGCACGTTCAAGATCGTCGACTTCATCAACTTCAAGCAACGCTTTGGACAGAGGTAAACAGATCGAAACTGGTCTAGTCGATTTTGTTCCTCACCCGCCCTCCCGTTTGGATGCATATGCGTATCTGGAGGAGCCTATGGAGATGACGTTTGGCGAGTTCCAATTCCGCGTCGAGAAGGAAGGATCATATCGTCTCGAAATTCCGATCTCGTCGGGATTATCACGGTCGATCCCGATATTTCGGATTCAACATCGTCAACAGAGTCAGGCGAAGAAGAGATTTTGTCGCCACGCTTCATCAGCACCAGGGCAAGTGAAAAACTCGCCAAGATCTTCAGCGACATGTCTTTCGAGTCATCTGCGGACTCCGATATAAGCAATGACTCGAGCAACATCGACAGCTTCACCTTCGTCGACAGATCCACTACCGATGGATGTCAAAACGGCGTTCCTTAATGGAGACATTGAGGAAGAGTTGTATATGGTACAACCCAAAGGTTTTGTCGATCCTAAAAATGCTGACAAAGTATGCAAACTTCAGCGTTCAATCTATGGACTGAAGCAAGCATCGAGAAGTTGGAACCGACGCTTTGATAAGGTGATCAAAGACTTCGGGTTTATACAGTGTCATGGAGAGGCCTGTATTTACAAGAAAGTGAGTGGGAGCTCTGTAGCGTTCACTGATATTATATGTAGATGACATATTATTGATTGGGAATGATATAGAACTATTAAGCGAGTGTAAAAGGTTATTTGAATAATAGTTTTTCAATGAAAGACCTTGGTGAAGCATCGTATATATTAGGCATCAAGATTTATAGAGATAGATCAAGACGTCTAATAGGGCTATCACAGAGTACATACCTGGACAAGATTCTAAAGAAGTTTAGAATGGACGAAAGTAAGAAAGGATTCTTACCTATGTTACCGAGGCAAGGTCTTGAGTAAGACTCAAGGTCCGGCTACGGCGGAAGAAAGAGAAAGGATGAGTCGGATCCCCTATGCCTCGGCGATAGGCTCTATCATGTATGCCATGCTATGTACAAGACCGGATATAGCACATGTTGTTAGTTTGACTAGCGAGATATCAAAGTGATCCAGGAATGGAACATCTGGACAGCGGTCAAGAATATCCTGAAGTACTTGAAAAGAACTAAGGATATGTTTCTTTGTTATGGAGGTGACCAAGAGCTCGTTGTAACAAGTTACACCGATGCAAGTTGGAACACCGATCCCGATGACTCTAAGTCACGATCCGGGTACGTGTTTATATTGAATGGTGCTGCGATGAAGCTGGGCAAGCTCGAAGTAGTGCACGGTGGCGAAGTCATCAACACAATCGGAGTACATAGCGGCTTCAGAGGCTTCATCAGAAGCGGTATGGATGAAGAGGTTCATTGTAGAGCTCGGTGTGGTTCCTAGTGCATTGGACCCACTAGTCATCTACTGTGACAACATGGGTGCCATCGCCAATGCACAAGAACCAAGGTCACACAAGAGGCTGAAGCATATCAAGCTGCGTTATCATTCGATTCGCGAGTACATCGAAGATGGAGAAGTAAAGATTTGCAAAGTACACACTGATCTGAATGTAGCAGATCCGCTGACTAAAGCTCTCCCTAGGGAAAAGCATGACCAACACCAGAATGCCATGGGTGTTAGGTACCTTACAATGTAATCTAGATTATTCACTCTAGTGCAAGTGGGAGACTGTTGGAGATATGCCCAAGAGGCAATAATAAAAGTGGTTATTATATATCTTTATGTTTATGATAAATGTTTATATACCATGCTATAATTGTATTAACCGAAACATTGATACATGTGTGTTATGTAAACAAACAATGAGTCCCTAGTAAGCCTCTTAACTAGCTTGTTGATTAATAGATGATTAGTTTCATAATCATGAACATTGGATGTTATTAATAACAAGGTTATATCATTATGTGAATGATGTAATGGACACACCCAATTAAGCGTAGCATAAGATCACGTCATTAAGTTATTTGCTATAAGCTTTCGATACATAGTTACCTAGTCCTTATGACCATGAGATCATGTAAATCACTTATGCTTGGAAAGGTACTTTGATTACATCAAACGCCATCTGCGTAAATGGGTGGTTATAAAGGTGGGATTAAGTATCCGGAAAGTATGAGTTGAGGCATATGGATCAACGGTGGGATTTGTCCATCCCGATGACGGATAGATATACTCCGGGCCCTCTCGGTGGAATGTCGTCTAATGTCTTGCAAGCATATGAATAAGTTCATAAGAGACCACATACCACGGTACGAGTAAAGAGTACTTGTCGGGAGACGAGGTTGAACAAGGTATAGAGTGATACCGATGATCAAACCTCGGACAAGTAAAATATCGCGTGACAAAGGGAATTGGTATCGTATGTGAATGGTTCATTCGATCACTAAGTCATCGTTGAATATGTGGGAGCCATTATGGATCTCCAGATCCCGCTATTGGTTATTGGTCGGAGAGAGATCTCAACGATGTCTACATAGTTCGCGAACCGTAGGGTGGCACACTTAAGGTTTGATGTTATAATAGTAGAACTTGAATATGGAATGGAGTTCGAAGTATTGTTCGAAGTCTCGGATGGGATCCCGGACATCACGAGGAGTTCCGTAATGGTCCGGAGAATAAGATTCATATATAGGAAGTCATTTTATATGTTTGAAAATGATCCGGTGCATTAATGGAAGGTTCTAGAAGGTTCTAGAAAAGTCCGGAAGAAATCACTTTGGAAGGCGGAGTCCCGAAGGGACTCCACCACCCATTGCCGGCCAACCCTAGAGGGTGGAGTCCAAGGTGGACTCCACCAAAGGTGGCCGGCCACCCCCTCCCAAGGAAAGGTGGGAATCCCACCTCAAGTGGGAATCCCACCTTGGGTAGGTTTCATGTCATATGGAAGGTTTTGGTTTGGGGTCTTATTCGAAGACTTGTAGACCAACTCTTGGGTGTTCCACCTATATAATGAGGGACAAGGGGAGGGGGCCGGCCACCCCAACACCACAAGGTGGCCGCACCCTATAGTGGCCGGCGCCCCCCTCTCCCAAACCCTAGCCGCCCCCCTCTCCTCCACCTCTCCCGCACGTTTAGCGAAGCTCCGCCGGAGTTCTCCATCGCCACCGCCACAACGCCGTCGTGCTTCCGGATTCAAGGAGGAGCTACTACTTCTGCTGCCCGCTGGAACGGGGAGAAGGACGTCGTCTTCATCAACACCGAACGTGTGACCGAGTACGGAGGTGCTGCCCGTTCGTGGCGCCGTGATCAAGATCTTCTACGCGCTTTTGCAAGCGGCAAGTGATCGTCTACCGCAGCAACAAGAGCCTCATCTTGTAGGCTTTGGAAATCTTCAAGGGTGAGTCTCGATCATCTCCTCGTTGCTCCCATCTTCTAGATTGCATCTTGGCTTGGATTGCGTTCTCGCGGTAGGAAATTTTTTGTTTTCTATGCTACGTTATCCTACATATCCAAGGCCTCAGCAGGAATATCGGCATCTTCTGCAGGGAACAAAAAAGAAGGATTTGTTAAACAAAAACAGAATCATTAAAGGGAAAATCAAAGAGAAAAAGTCAGATGGGAATTACTGAGCAAGGCCAAAACAGATTGGCGAAGGAGATCATCCTTTTCATTCATTTGGGCCTCGACAGCAAGCCTGGATGTCTCTTCGTCCTTCAGCTTCTTCTTCAACCTCTCGAGTTCATCCTTCAAAGACTCGGCCTTTTGGCGAGCTTCAGCAGCAATTTTAATTGCACTCTCTAACTTTGAGGAAAAGGATTCGACATCTTTTTGGAGCCGATTTTTGTCATTCTCAAGAGAAGTATATCGGGAGGCAAAAGCCTCCAAAGATGAGATGACGGCCCGCAAGTCCTAGGGAAGTAGAAGAAAGATGATAATTACCAAAGGAGAAAATTGATCATCGGAAATTTCATAATCCGATGAAAACTCACTCAAGAGCTGCCAGAGATAGAGATATTATTAAAACAAAAAAGGAGAAAAACTTACGGGCTTCTCAGAAGAAGTCGTGGCTGTGGCAGTCGAAGGAATTTCTTTACCTTTGGAGAGGGGAGAAGTCGTTGAAATTTGTGCCGCCGGGGCCGTGGCAGGATTCGAAGCTTCAGAGGCCGCCGGGTCCGTCCTGCTGGTACTCGTCTTGGCCTTCTTGGGAGGGGGCTCGATGAAACCCTCACTACAAGGATGAGAAGCCGATAATAAGAGAATTAAGTTCAAATAGTCATCATCAGAGTTTAATTTCAGGAAAAAGTACTGAGGACTTACAGATCGAAAAGATGTTCATCGGCAAAGCCACCGGATGATCTCTTCGAGGGCAGTTCGTCGGCCTTCTCCGCAGCTGCATCAACAAAGGCAGCACTGTCAGCATCGTCATCATGGATCGACCCCGCTGTGTCACTTATATCGTCAGTAAGGGATTCGGCGATGCCCCTCCCCTTTCGGGGGGCATTCCGATTTCCCTAGTATCATCATTTTTGCCGCGCGAATTTAGATTGAGATTAAGGAAATGAAGTTAATTAAATTTTCAAATCACTGACTCAAGCCCATTGTCGAATCCTACTCAGCAATTGTCGAATCCTACTCAGCCAAAAAGGGGGTACTTATGTATGGCGGAACGGGCCAATCTGGTCTTTCATAATAAAGAGATAGACGGAACTGGTATGAAACGGCTTATTAGCAGATTAATAGATCATTTTGGAATGGGATATACATCCCATATACTAGATCAACTAAAGACTCTGGGCTTCCATCAAGCCACTACTAAGTCTATTACCGTATCCCTTACTATTCTTACCCTTCTTTTTGCATCCCACTCAAAAAAAGGGGGCGCTACAGAGCCGGAAAGGGCTACCTAAATCAGGTATTTACTAAGACAAACAAATCGGGTATTCACTAAGACAAACAACTGGCAAACTGCTTTTAAAG
>NW_025900736.1:0-30000 GCF_022539505.1 Lolium rigidum | reverse complement strand
ATCTTCAGTTCTTGGGGCAGAAGCTATTTGCTTGGCTTTACATCCATCCCAGGGTATCATTTCTAATACATCTGTTGGACAAGCTCGTACACATTGAGTGCATCCTATACATGTATTGTAAATTTTTACGGAATGTGACATTGGATCTATAAATTTTTCTTTTCAACATAAATTTTTTCGATCTGGTAAAAATAAAATTAGTATTATATGAGTAATATGTATTGTAGACACCAGACGAAGCAATGGTTTATCCAAACTTCAAAAATAGATTACTATTTTTGAATCCGTTTGTGAGAAAGCGTGAAAAGAGCCAAGAGACTTGAATTTTTGACTTCAACAATCAGAATTATACTAATTGTACATATGAATTCGAATTAGCCAATAAATTGGCTATCCTCTTTTCAATATAAATTATTGCAATATTTAAATTGCAATATCAATGAATTACAAAAATTCCTTTAAGTTAAAAAAGAATACTATGCAATAACCTACTTAAAGAGAATTTATATTCTCAAATAATACTAAGAAAATACTATAGTATAGTATTGATTTCTATTCATCTTAATATTCCATATTGTTATATGTGCGCCTTTGTTTAGAGGATTGTATGTCTACTTAATTAAAAAGTCCAATTATTCCATAGTCTAATTATTCAATAAATTAGATTGATTGATACGAGTTGATTTCCTATTACGATGGATAGAAGAAAGAATGGATAGTCCAATAGCGGCCTCAGCAGCCCGCAAGGGCTATCACAAAAATTGCGAAAATGTCTCCTTTTAATTGGCGACTATCAAATAGATCAGAAAATGTTACGAGATTTAGATTAATTGAATTAAGTATAAGTTCAAGACATATTAGAGCTCTAACCATGTTTCGGCTTGTGATCAATCCATAGATACCAATCGAAAATAAATAGACACTCAAAAAAAGTACAAGCTCAAACATCATTAATTAACTCCTTATCAATCCCGATTCATTTCAATATGAGGACAAGAATTGAACCGATTTAATTAATTACAATAGAACAATTACACAACAAAAGAGAAAAGAAAGAAGTTATTTGTTGGCGGTAGATGGTTTTTACTAAATCAAAATTGTGCAGATTTCGCAACTGCACCAAGGAATAATAAAAAAGCACACAAAGTAGTAAGTAAAGAGTTAATTCCATTATTAGGAATCCAGTTATTAGCTATTTTGAACAAATCCCTAAACTCTAAACTACCTGTTATCCCAAAAAAAACCTAAAATTCCTAATAATAAACCAAAATCTCCTACACGATTAGTTACAAAAGCTTTTTGACAAGCACTCGCGGCGATCGGTCGTGTAAACCAAAAGCCTATCAATAAATAGGAACACATTCCCACGAGTTCCCAAAAAAAATTTGTATCAAATTGGAGCTAGTAACCAATCCCAACATAGAAGTAGTGAAAAAACTTATATAAACAAAAAATCTCAAATATCCTTCATTGTGAGACATATAACCATCACTTCATATGTACAATTAGTATAATTCTGATTGTTGAAGTCAAAAATTCAAGTCTCTTGGCTCTTTTCACGCTTTCTCACAAACGGATTCAAAAATATTAATCTATTTTTGAAGTTTGGATAAACCATTGGTTCGTCTGGTGTCTACAATACATATTACTCATATAATACTAATTTTATTTTTACCAGATCGAAAATTTTTATGTTGAAAAGAAAGAGGATCTTTTGTCTCATGGTAGCCTGCTCCTGTCCCCTTACGAAACTTTCGTTATTAGGTTAGCCATACACTTCACATGTTTCTAGCGATTCACATGGCATCATCAAATGATACAAGTCTTGGATAAGAATCTACAATGCACTAGAACGCCCTTGTTGACGATTCATTACTGCGACAACATCTAGGGTTCCTCGAATAATGCGATATCTCACACCGGGTAAATCCTTAACCCTTCCTCCTCTTACTAATACTACGGAATATTCTTGTAAATTATGGCCAATACCAGGTATATAAGCGAGTGATTTCAAATCCGGAGGTTAATCGTACTCCGGCAACTTTAACGTAAGGCGAGTTGGGCTTTTTGGGGTTGATAGTGGAAAAGTCGACAGATAAGTCACCCTTATCGTCCCTTTACAGAACCGTACATGAGATTTTCACCTCATACGGCTCATCGGTCAATTCTTTCGAAGGGATCCTTTTCCTCGTTCGAGAGTCTCCGCCCTTCTTCCACTCCGTCCCGAAGACTAACTAAGACCAATTGAGTTACGTTTTCATGTTCTAATTGAATACTGAAGATGGTATAATAATCCGCTATGATGACAATGCCGCGGTTATAATTGATCAAAAAGGAAATCCAAAAGGAACTCGAGTTTTTGGCGCGATTGCCGAAGAATTGAGAGAATTGAATTTTACCAAAATAGTTTCATTAGCTCCTGAAGTATTATAAATACTAGTTAAGTAAAATTTAGATCAAAGAATAAATTTAGTAGATTGTGTTTTATGTATATGTTTTAAAATCCAAAATGAAAAAAAAAGAAAACATGTTGATTATAGAAAAATTTGGAGGAACCTAGAATTAGAGTCTTATGGGCAAGGACACTATTGCTGATTTACTAACCTCTATACGAAATGCGGACATGAATAAAAAAGGAACAGTTCGAGTAATATCTACAAATATTATCGAAAGGAAAAAATATAGCGATAGTTTTATTCTTCGTCGCCGTAAGTAAATACGTAACTAGGAATATGGAAATTGCATTTTTTGAATTTGCAATAATGCGATGGGCGAACGACGGGAATTGAACCCGCGCATGGTGGATTCACAATCCACCGCCTTGATCCACTTGGCTACATCCGCCCCTTATCCAGCTAAAGGATTTTTCTCTTTTTTTCATTCATCATTATTCTATTTATTTTGACCTCCATACTTCGATCGAGATCAACTAGAGTAACATCAACTAAAGTACCACAAAAAATGGAATTTCATCAAAATATGTATTTTTTTTATATATATTATTTATTTTATTGTTTTGTATCTAGCAAAATTGTAAGATAGAAAACATAAAAGATCCTGGATTTCCCATTTAATTCGTAAAAAAAAAAGATTCTTGTTCGTAGAATCTCGATAAAGAAAAAAGCCGACTATCGGATTTGAACCGACGCATTAAAATTAAAACGCAATTTGCATTCTGAATTGCTAGTTCTTCTCTTTCAGTATTACGAAATTCCAGTCCCATTAGAATATTCATTGACAGACAATAAAAATAAGGAAAACTCTAATATAATAGAAAATGAAACGAAACGGTCGACCCAGACATAGACGGTCGACCCAAGTGGATATACGCTATAAAATATATAGCGTAGCGAGCGTAGTTCAATGGTAAAACATCTCCTTGCCAAGGAGAAGATACGGGTTCGATTCCCGCCGCTCGCCCACTTAATTTAGTAAAGTACTATGATAAAAAGTTTAGTTTAGTTGACTGTTTAACTACTTATATTAAATTAAGTATTAATTAGAATTAGGTGTTAGTCTAGTACCGTATCCCTTACTATTCTTACCCTTCTTTTGCATCCCACTCAAAAAAGGGGGCGCTACAGAGCCGGAAAGGGCTACCTAAATCAGGTATTTACTAAGACAAACAAATCGGGTATTCACTAAGACAAACAACTGGCAAACTGCTTTTAAAGAGGAGGACTGCGCCTTTACTTTCATTTCATTTTTCTTTTCCGCAAGGTCGGGAGGGGTCCTGCATGTTCTTCTTGTGGAGGCAAGTGCCTTCGCAAACTGCTCAATTTTGCCCTCTAGGGCCGGGAACTCGTGAATAAAAGTTGGCCCAAAGAAAGAGAATAGTCCTTTTATTTTTATATAGACTGCTAAGTTAAGTGCGGAGACGGGAATCGAACCCGTGACCTCAAGGTTATGAGCCTCGTGAGCTACCAAACTGCTCTACTCCGCTCTGGAGTACCAAAAACTGGTGGACAAAAAGGTTGAATACAGGCCTTTACCATGTCTAGACAAAAGGAATACTCCTTTTATAGAGAATGGAGCGGGTAGCGGGAATCGAACCCGCATCGTTAGCTTGGAAGGCTAGGGGTTATAGTCGACGTTGATTTATTATTTTTAACGTCTCTAATTCAAAACCGAACATGAAATTTTTATTTCATTCGGCTCCTTTATGGATATTCCCACCACTTAACATCTATGTCAGCACCTGCTTCTCTAGCTAATTGCTCACCCCTTCCACGTGTGATTTCTATGTTATGCATGGCCGTGCCTAAGGGCATATCGGTTGAAGTAGATTCTTCTTTTCTCTCAAAAAACCCCTTCCCAAACTGTACAAGCTTCTTCCAAAGCATACGGCTTTCTAGATGTATATGACGATCTCTAGACAGATGGATCTTATATGAATCATATGATGAAGTACCACATGAGTTGATATATAGGAAAGGAATCCAAATCTGCCGAATCGCTCATGTTATGATCTTACAAGAAAAATTCATATTCTGATACATAAGAGTTATATAGGAATCGAAATAGTCTTTTATTTTCTTTTTTAAAAAGAAAAATAGATTTCATTGAAGTAATAAAACTATTCCAATTTGAATAATTGTTGAGAAAGAATCGCAATAAATGCAAAGATGGAACATCTTGGATACGGTATTGAAGGAGTTGAACCAAGATTTCCAAATGGATAGGATAGGGTATTTCTATATGTGATAAATAATCCAAATGCACAAATTTGTCTTCTAAAAAGGAAAATATTGAATGAATAGAGTGTAAATTCTGAAACTTGGATCAGAATAAGGGATAAAAGTAAATTAGCTCGAAATGAGACAAAGAAAAGAGTTTAGAGACGACTCAAATTTTTTGGAAGGATTTAGTCTTTGAAGTCAGTCAGTCAAAATTAGCCAACTTGAGTCATGAGTTAATATGTGGAAGTATCGACGTAATTTCATAGAGTCATTCGATCTGAATGCTACATGAAGAACATAAGCCGGATGACGGAACGCGGAGACCTAGGATGTAGAAGATCATAACATGAGCGATTCGGCAGATTTGGATTCCTTTCCTATATATCCACTCATGTGGTACTTCATCATATGATTCATATAAGATCCATCTGTCTAGAGACCGTCATATACATCTAGAAAGCCGTATGCTTTGGAATACCTTCCCTATTTATTGCGGGTTGGTTATTTGTCAGTACGGGTTTAGCTTATGACGTGTTTGGAAGTCCTCGGCCAAACGAGTATTTCACGGAAAGACGACAAGGAATTCCGTTAATAACCGACCGTTTTGATTCTTTAGAACAACTCGATGAATTTAGTAGATCCTTTTAGGAGGCCCTCAATGACCATAGATCGAACCTATCCTATTTTTACAGTGCGATGGCTGGCTATTCACGGACTAGCTATACCTACTGTTTTTTTCTTGGGATCAATATCAGCAATGCAGTTCATCCAACGATAAAAAAAATTCCAACTATAGAACTATGACACAATCAAACCCGAATGAACAAAATGTTGAATTGAATCGTACCAGTCTATACTGGGGTTTATTACTCATTTTTGTACTTGCTGTTTTATTTTCCAATTACTTCTTCAATTGATAGAAAGAAAGATAGTTCCAATTACTTTCCTACACGGCCTGATCAAATCGATCAGGCACTTGCCATCTATCTTCATTGTTCAACTCTTTGATGAAAAGATGAAAAAACCAAAAAAAAGCTCCGCCCTTCCATCTCTTGGATAGATAGAGAGGGAGGGCATTCCAGTCAATTCAAATAAGACGTATCTTGTTCAAGCCAATAAAAAGAGCCGGGGTTATAGTTAAAGCAGCCAGTAGAAAACCGAAATAACTAGTTAAAGTAAGCATGAAAGGGTTAAATTCCTTTTTTTTTTTTACTACATATGTTGGTAAAGCACTTACCTAAGTTATGGAAAATTCATCAGTTATTTTAGATAATACTAAAAAAAAAGATAGAGTGAGATATGGAAGTGTAAAAGAAAGTAGATTCATCAGATGATACACGAGTCCCTAATTCCGAATCAAGAGATTGTTATAGAATTTTTCAATTTGAGTAAGAATCCCGTTGAAAAAATGGAATTCGATTTTCAGGTGAATTTTGGAATAATATAAGAGATAAATAAACAATTGAATTTGAAAAAAAAAACTTATTTCTATTTTGGATTATTTCTTTTTCAATAGGACCATCTTTTTGGAGTGAAGGGTCAAATATTCCCCTATTCCTTCTTATTTTAACTGTCTTATTTTAACTGGGTTGTATTCCATATGGAATAAGAGGAGAAGAAAAGCATTCCACGACCTCCCCCCTGGGGGACCCTTAAAAAAAAGAAAGCTCTTCCTTGAATTTACTTTATTTTTATTCCTTTTTCGAACTCCAACCAAAGTGGATTCGAAGACGAGTCACTTCAATTATCCTTTTAAGTTCTATCTTCTGTCTTTCCCTATTTCATCTCATAAAGTTCCACGCTCGCAGTTTGTTCAAGAAAGTTAGACCTAATCCAACAAACAAGACAAGGATTAATTATGAATCTTGATTCTTCAAAGAATGTTTTCCTTCTTTTATACCAGATTATCTACTATATCTATATTTCTATTTATTAGATATTATGCTAACTAATGAAATTCTTTAACTTTAAAGGGAAAAATTGGATTGGAAGAAAACTTTTAACTAAAAAAGGATAGATTTCGCATATACTTGTCCTTGTATTGTGTCAGTATGAGAATATCCTTCCTAAATTCTTTATCCAAACCTATTGATCATTAACTTAGATTTTCCCAAGATTTTGGCCACTATTCCGAATTATTCTACTATTCCGAAGCCAATGAAAATAAGTAGGACCTCCAAAAATGGTGGGTTTTCTATTGATGCCGTGAATAACATATAGCTTACCTATAGACAAAGAACAAAAACGATAAAAAAGGAATTATGTTTCGGAACCAAGCAAAACCGGATTGCTGTGCCATAGGAAGGATAGCTATACTAATTTGGTATAATCAAAATACACCTTTGGTACAAAATTGACAATCTCACAAGGATGAAATATCAGTAATTTTGTATTTACTGGTTGATCCCATCTTTTACAGAATCAATTCCTTTTTTGAATGTACAAAAATTTTGGGAGCTCAGCATGTCTGGAAGCACGGGAGAACGTTCTTTTGCTGATATTATTACCAGTATTCGATACTGGGTTATTCATAGCATTACTATACCTTCCCTATTTATTGCGGGTTGGTTATTTGTCAGTACGGGTTTAGCTTATGACGTGTTTGGAAGTCCTCGGCCAAACGAGTATTTCACGGAAAGACGACAAGGAATTCCGTTAATAACCGACCGTTTTGATTCTTTAGAACAACTCGATGAATTTAGTAGATCCTTTTAGGAGGCCCTCAATGACCATAGATCGAACCTATCCTATTTTTACAGTGCGATGGCTGGCTATTCACGGACTAGCTATACCTACTGGTTTTTTCTTGAACAAATACCCTGTTCTGACCATATTGCACTATGTATCATCATTTGATAAACCAAGAAATTCTTCTTCTCGATGATTCAAGTAGAAATACAAATGGAAAAATTCGAAGGGTATTCAGAAAAACACAAATCTCGTCAACAATACTTTGTCTACCCACTACTCTTTCAGGAGTATATTTATGCATTTGCCCATGATTATGGATTAAATGATTTCGAACCTGTGGAAATATTTAGTTGTAATAACAAGAAATTTAGTTCACTAATTGTGAAACGTTTAATTATTCGAATGTATCAGCAAAGTTTTATTCTCAGATTCTATCTGAGGGATTTGCGATCGTTGTAGAAACTCCATTCTCGCTACAAGAATTACCTTGCCCGAAAGAAAAAGAGATACCCAAAGGCATTGAATAGATCTGAAGATAAGAATATTTATCCATCTGTAATGGAGATTACATTAGTAGGAATATAGGCAGAAACGTCTCCAGATTGAGTCTCAACTATTGGTAAAGCGGTCATACTTCCTTCGCCTATAAGAGAATTTAATTTCGCGGCTCTTTCTAAAAGGCGTGAATGCAAATAAAAAACATCCCCGGGATAAGCTTCACGGCCGGGGGGTCTTCTTAATAGAAGGGACATTTGGCGATAAGCTTGTGCCTGTTTGGAGAGATCATCATAAATTGTTAAAGTATGCCGTTCGCGGTACATTATAGCCCCTCTGGGATGTAAAATATATCTCTTCTCACCATCCCCATAGTGTATGAGACAAATGTATGCATCTCGATTAGGGTCGTATTCTATGGTTACGATTCTACCGGATATGTCTTTTTGATTCCGTCTAAAATCTATTTTACGGTATAGGCGCTTATGACCTCCCCCTCTATGCCTTGCGGTAATGATTCCTCCGGAATTACGACCTTTACCACAACGGTGTCGTCCATGGATCAAATTATTTCGTGGATTGGATTTCACTTGCTCGTCTACGGTTCCCTTGCGTGTGCTCGGGATAGGTGTTTTGTATAAATGTTTCGCCGTATTATTAAGTATTCTCCTTTAGTTTTGTTCTCTATCTAGAAGTGGAATAGAATAACCCGGTTGAAGGGTAATGATCATACGTCTGTAATGCATTGTATGTCCCAGAATAGGTCCGTTCCTGGTTCTCCTGTAGCTGGATTCCCCGGAACCACAAGAATCCTTAGAATGGGATTCCAACTCAGCACCTTTTGTTTTGAGATTTTGAGAAGAGTTGCTCTTTGGAGAGCACAGTACGATGAAAGTTGTAAGCTGTGTTCGGGGGGGAGTTATTGTCTATCGTTGGCCTCTATGGTAGAACCCGTCGGGGAGGCCTGAGAGGCGGTGGTTTACCCTGTGGCGGATGTACTCGCTCAGAATGATTCTTCTCTATCTATAGTTCATGGCCTATTAGAAGTAGAAGGTGCTCTGGTGCAATCCTTACCGACAGAAAAAGATTGCAGCCAGGTTGATAATAATCGAGTGCCATTACTTCGTCGGTCCGAACCAAGGAATCCGTTAGAAATGTTTTGAAATGGATATTGTTCTCTCTTTGATCAGGGATTGCTATATGAAAAGAAGTGGAGTTTGAAAAAGGGAACGAAATGCTCAAACCGGAACTGCTAGAGGAAGAGATTACTTCTCAATACAATTTCTTTCAAATTTAGTAAAATTTCTTGTACGGATTCCTCAATACCTGCTATTGTAGAATATTCGTGTGGTACGCTCCCAAATTTGGCGCGTGCGATACATGTTCCTTCTATTTCTCCAAGTAAAGCTCTTCGCAAGGCAATACCTACGGTGTCCGCTTGCCCTTTCCTAAGCGGGGACAGAATGAAACGACCATAATAAAGACGCTTACTATCTACTCTTGATTCAACACATTTCCACTGTAGTGTTTGAGTGGATCCTGCTACCTCCTCTCGAACCATAATAGACTAGTATTATTATTTGATCATTGAATCGTTTATTTCTCTTGAAAGCAGATTTATTCTTTTACAGACGTCTTTTTTTAGGCGGTCGACATCCATTATGCGGCATAGGTGTTACATCCCGTATACAACTTAATCGCACACCGCTTTTAGCAATGGCTCGTAATGCGGCATCTCTTCCACTACCAGCACCCTTTACCATAACTTCGCTCGTTGCAAACCTACTTGTACGAATAGCATCTACTGTTGTTCTTTGACCAGCATAAGGTGATGCTTTTCTTGAGCTTTTGAATCCACAAGTACCCGCAGAGGACCAGAAAACCACCCGACCTTGTGGGTCTGTAACAGTTATAATGGTATTGTTGAAACTAGATTGAACATGAATAACCCCTTTTGTTATTCTACGCGCACTCTTCCGTAAATTGATGTCATTCCGGTAATAGGATCCCCTTTAGTGGAGTTATTACGTGGAAGTGCTACTGTGGGTCAATCTACTTTGACTCGTTTTTATAGTTTACATACCTTTGTACTGCCTCTGGCTTACTGCCGTATTTATGTTAATGCACTTTCCAATGATACGTAAGCAAGGTATTTCGGGTCCTTTATAGGGAAGGCATATCATAAAGAATTCAAATTATCATTTATATAATATAGGGTAGGTTGTGGTATTTCATTGCTACAAACATGGGTTATTGTAAAATAACACATGTCATTTGGATACTTCTTTTCAACTCCGAAGTATTTTGATACAATACAACATAGTTGAAGTTAATTTTACAAAATAAAAAAAGGCGGATTATGGGAGTGTGTGACTTGAATTATTCATTTGGCCATGCAGATAAAGAATCGGATCTGCCACATTAGAATTCACAACCAAAGGTGTCTCCGCATCCAATCAACACGTAAGTCTCCTACCCAAGAAGGATAGGCTGGTTCACTTGAGGAGAATATTTTCTATGATCATACCCCAATCATCTCATCCATGAGCAGGCTCCGTAAGATCCCATAGAGTAGAAATGGAATAAGTCATGTGACATGATCTAGTATTACAGTTACCCTTTTTTATTTATAGTATGGAAATGCATTCATTTTCTTTGCATCGATTGTGATCCGCAATACTATCGGAGTAAAAAAAGGGATCTAAGGAAGAATGTAGGCTAAACTTTTTGATTTTAGTAACAAGTAAATATTTTGTTTGGAGGTAAGAAACTTGCGATGTTGAGGGGATAAACACCAACTAATCAAGAGACATGAGATAATCCAGAAAGCAATTGATCATGATCAAATTTGTAAGCCCACTTGGATATTGAGCATTTACCTATAAGAATAGGATTCTTTTTAATGATGAGTAGAGAATTTGATAAGCCAATGATTTTTTTCCGTCTTTCATAATACGGTTAACCACCATGTTAACTAATCGATTACGAAAAATAGGATCGGATTTTGCAGTTCTTTTTCTGCAGTACCTCGACGTGACATGAGCGTGAAAGAGGTTCAAGAATCCGTTTTCTTTTTATAAGGGCTAAAATCACTTATTTTTTTGGCTTTTTGACCCCATATTGTAGGGTGGATCTCGAAAGATAGGAAAGATCTCCCTCCAAGCCGTACATACGACTTTAATCGAATACGGCTTTCCACAGAATTCTATAGGGATATATTCCTTTTCTAGTCTTTCTCTTTTGATGTCGCAAAGTTGAAACCAAGAAATATCTGTTACGTTCCTGATGTTTCCGAACACTTTCAATAAAACCCTCTCGTAGAAGTATTTTAACAATGTTTTCGGTAATATTTGTAGATATTACTCGAACTGTTCCTTTTTTATTCATGTCCGCGTTTCGGAACCAAGCAAAACCGGATTGCTGTGCCATAGGAAGGATAGCTATACTAATTTGGTATAATCAAAATACACCTTTGGTACAAAATTGACAATCTCACAAGGATGAAATATCAGTAATTTTGTATTTACTGGTTGATCCCATCTTTTACAGAATCAATTCCTTTTTTGAATGTACAAAAATTTTGGGAGCTCAGCATGTCTGGAAGCACGGGAGAACGTTCTTTTGCTGATATTATTACCAGTATTCGATACTGGGTTATTCATAGCATTACTATACCTTCCCTAAACTCTAAACTACCTGTTATCCAAAAAAAACCTAAAATTCCTAATAATAAACCAAAATCTCCTACACGATTAGTTACAAAAGCTTTTTGACAAGCACTCGCGGCGATCGGTCGTGTAAACCAAAAGCCTATCAATAAATAGGAACACATTCCCACGAGTTCCAAAAAAAAAATTGTATCAAATTGGAGCTAGTAACCAATCCCAACATAGGATGAATGAAGGAAGCTTCAGGATTCATTGGATCATAATGATCGTCTTCCGAGCTTATGTTTCCCTCAGCGCGGGACTCTACAGGGGCTGAAGAGTCTCTTCTTTCAAAAACATCATTCGACAGATCTTGCAAACGCTCGGGAGCTATGGGAATCTGTCAAAGTATTCAAGTAAGAATAATGAAAATTGTAGAGAATGAAGGTGACAGGTTAATAAGTACACGAAAGAGAGATTTACCTCGATTGGTAGATGGTCAGCGTCGAACGGAGGCTGGGGAGATATTAATGGGATTGAATATTCTTGGCTAAAATGAGTAAGGCGCCTAACTTCATCAAGCAGTTCCTTCTTAGATAACTCCGCAACATTTACCCTAGTTTCATCTTTGGGTCCCGAATACAACCACATCGGGTGAGCCCTAGACATGACTGGTTGGACTCTACGTTTTACGAACACATCTGCCACTTCGGTACCTATCATGGTTTGGCCATCGAATTCCTTGACCCGAAGGAATCTTTCGAATAATCTATCAACTTCTGGTTTCTCATCCGGTGAGAGGATGTTCTTCCAAAACTTTTTAGGTTCGGCTTCTAGGACATCAGTGAAATGTGGGAGCTGAGTGTCGGTTGCTGAAGAATCTCTGATGTAAAACCACTTCAGCCTCCATCCCTAAATGAATTCTTTCATTGGGAAGTTGAAGTAGTTGACTTCTTTACGAACACCAAACCCAACTCCGCCAATGACGAATGACCCACCACTGCAGTTGTATCTCTTCACAAAGAAAATCTTCTTCCACAGACCAAAGTGAGGTTAGATACCCAGGAATGCTTCACAGAGGGTGATAAAGATAGCAAGATGAAGGATCGAATTGGGGGTCAACTGCCAGAGTTGGATCTCGTACTCATGAAAGAGGCGATGGAGAAATTTGTGAGCAGGAAGAGAAAGACCTCGGTACAAGAAAGACAAGAACATCACAGTAAAACCAGCAGGGGGATTAGGCCGCGAGGTCGCACCTGGGAGGATGACGTTCCCCTCGCCGGCAGAAATTATTCCAAGGCTCTGAGCCCTCTTCTCGTCGCGCTTTGTAGTGGTGGAAACTGGCCAATCACCGGGCGTAGGCCCAGACGTGGAGCTTTCCGGCGCGGGCGGCGACGGAGCTGGGGGATGAGCATCTGATGCGCTTCTCCTAGATGAACTTGGAGGGACATTGGCAGCGAGACTGGGATTCTTCTTGTAACATCTCAAATTTCAAATGAAGGAAGAAGAACAATTCAAAGTATCCAAAATTCAGAACCAACAAAAACTTTTACTTTGCATATAGTACCCTGCATAGGACTTGTGCATTTTGAGTGATATGCCATGATGATTGTTATCTTGTATATGTAATGAGTTCCAAAACCCTAGAATGATCAAGTAATCATCATAAAACAAATCCATCAAAAGAGAGAAAGAAATCAAATATTATTAAAACCCTAAAAACCCTAACATATGGTCCATGTCATTTTTGTAAATTTGACCCTAGACCCATTTAATCTTCACCAATAATTATAATATGATATTAAAGAGTAATTACAACATTTGGAATCAAAGCTACACCATTTGAACCAAATTCAAAATTGAAAATATGATCACATATGATAATGGTCATTTCGACTTTTATAGTCCGGTCACCACTTTGAGCCTTTCTATTTCAAAATTTCTAAACTAAACAAATCCAACTCTTTGCATGTCATCCAAGTACACAACAAGGTGAACAACTTTTGTAAAGATCATGATATCAAATTCAGTATGGATCAAGAGTTATGATCAAGAGAAGATGAGACATTGAAACATATGTAAGATTCACAAAATTCAAAATGTGATCAAACCTGGCCAAACCTTGAACCCCACTTGACCTAGCCCTACTCCCCTGACCTAACCCTACCTAGCCCAGGCCAGAGCACGCCATGGACACGACCAGATCATGGCCAGCCATGGCCATGCCGGCCACGTCGCCTTCGACACACCTCCCCCTTTCTCTCTTCACCATCGCCACGGCCACCATGTCCAACACGTAGCCCACGCCTTGCTGAGATCGCCCGTACTCGCCGACGATCGCGAGGACGCCGACAAGCCCCGGACGACACGCGCCCAGGTACGCCGCGAGCGGAATGGGCGACGTCACTGGCGCACGGACGCGCGCGACACGGCCACGCGGCGCCCGCCAAATCTCGCCGTACCCCGACCATATCCGCGCGCCGTGGTACCCTTCTCGCCACGCGGAGCTCGCCGGACACGCCGACGTCATGCCTTGGCGACCACGGCCGCCGGAGAGGACGAACGCGCCCGCCACGGCCGCGACAGTACACGCGCCCGCCCGACCACCGTACGCCACCATTGACCACGCCGTTGACGCCCCGAGGACCGCGGTGACGTCGTGAACACGACCGCGTCGCCGCCTAGCTCCCTAGACCCTCGGAGAAGCCGCGCCCTTGTCGACCTCGCCGCAGCACCCCAGCACCCACGCTCGCCTATAAATAGAGGCCTCCCTCGACAATCCAAGCACACCACCATGATCACCACTCACCACCGCCTCGCCCAGCACCAGTAGCCACCTCAATCGTCGCCGGAGCAAGGCCAATCGACGCATCACTGCCACGGAAGCTCTGCAGCAATCGCCGTCGATCCAGGCCTCCCCAAGCAACGCCACTGCTACCAGGAGCCTCGCCGTCGTCCACAACCTCGTCGAGCATACTGCCAACCCTAGCTGGAGCCACCGTAAGCCCTCCGACCCCCTACCTGCGCCGCCGGCGAACTTCTCTCTCGCCGTCGACGACGATGCTCGTACGCCGTTAGATCGCGATCTAATCCAACGCCCCACGTTAGTCCATACCGCTTCGGCAGTTAAGTGTCGCTGACGGGTGGAGCCCACTGTCAGGCGGCCCGCGCGTGCACAGATGCGTGGTGGGCTGGCCATGGGCCATTTTAAACGTTTGGGCCCAGTTAGTTTTCCCGCCGGCCTTTTTATTTCAAACTTTGTTTAACAAATTTAGTTTAAATTCAATACAGAACCCAACTTTGAAAATTCATAGAATCTGTTTGGCTTGGCCAAATTTAACAAACTTTATATATTTGGACAGCTAGTAAAAAGATCTACAATATGCCACTGGTCTCACCTCGAGATCTGTTGTGGAAATATAATGATAAAAAGAAGAAGGCAGGGACTTTTCATATTCAAATAATTATTAAAAATCAACCAAAATAGATATTTAATTAATTCCAACTCCAATAGCTCACATTTGACTTACACTAATTATTTCTGCAAGAAAATGGTGTGGTCACTTTGCATGATCATGCCCTAGTTTAATTAATGGACAATATGGCTAGATTAGCTAAGTGATATTGTCCAAAACTATTATGTAAAGCATATGAAGTATTTTACTTCATTTAAATCTTGTCCCAAATGAATTCATGTGATGTTTGTACCCCTGGTCCAAACCCTCCTATATGAATATTTGGAGATTTAAATCATTTATAGAATTATAAAATGGTATGAGGTGACATACCTCATTTAAATCATTTTCTCAAATAATGATAATGAATGTTTGACTTAGGTCAATATGAATTCATGTATGATTATTTGAGAAGTTAAATCTTAAGAAGATTTCAATGAGAGGAAATTATTTTTCTCAAGAACTAAATGGAAATCTATTAACTACATATGCCATGAAAGGAAATCACTTTTCTTTAATAAAGAAAACCAATGCACCTAATTATTTTATGTGTGTGCTTAGCATAGTTTGTGTGAAGTAATGATGTGCTTAGTATAGCTTTTGAGCTTGCTTAGTGATTATACCTCGTATTCAAATTTAGACGCTAGCTACGGAGATTATCAAGAGGAAGGAGAATTCTACCCAGAAGAGGAAGAAGAAAACCTAGAGAACTACCAAGGCAAGCTAATACTCTTGCAAAGTGCAAATCCCTCCTTGGGCAAGGCACCATGATTCTTATCTGTCTTCATACAATCCTATCCTGATATTGGTTTGAATGCGATACCTTTCCAATTTTCGAGTACCCCCACAATACCTGATTATGGGTAGGGCTTAACTGGAAGTTTATAGATTTTAGTATGGGTTCCCTCTGAACACACATCATAGGGGTTATGCCGAGGCTACCTCCGTTGTTAAGATATGATGTGAATTGACGTGAAATTGTACGGCCAAGCCTCGTGCGGTTCCCGAGGTTAACGGTTGGTTTTCACTTTGGGAGGCCAAGCTCATGGGGAGAGGTGCTCATACTAGGATGTGTAAGTGAAAGGTTATGGTTGATGATCCGCGTCTTGTGTTACGGTGACTCGGAGTTATTCCGACGGATGAAATCAAATGTTGTGGCACAAGTGTGCAACCTCTGCAGAGTGTAAATCTATTCGAATAGCCGTGTCCACGGTTACGGACGGTTGGAAGGGCCATACGAGTTTCCGGTGTCGATTTTTGAAAACTTTAGTAAATGTGAATGGTGACTTGGTGACTTGTTGGAACTATACCCATGTTGTGGGAATGACACTAATGTTCCCACTTAAGTTAGTTAGCACATGATCCAAGCTTGTGAACTAAAATTTGGCTTATGCAAATTAAACTAGCGCTTAGTACCTGTAGTTGGCATTTTACATTAGTATTAGTTTGCAAGTACTTAAAGTACTTACGGCTTTGTCCCTGTCTATTCAAATGGCCAGAGTACGATGATGAACAGAACTATCACGAGGATGACCAGCAGGACGCCTACGACAACTAGGGGTTTCTGACGTCAAATGTTGGCATGTGGACTAGAGAGTCCATTTACTATTACGCTTCCGCTATGTATGAACTTGTGTATGTATGTTGATTGAGAGATCAACTATTTGTGTAAGATGAATCATGTGATTCAATATTGTAAGACATTATGGCTTGTAATAAATAATGACTGTGATATTCGACTATTATGCCTCGCAACAACATTATCCTGGGATTGCGATGAATGACATAATAGGCATCCGGACCTAAAAATCCGGGTGTTGACACTTCTTCTTCACCATCGCGAGATCTGATGAAGATCTAGAGAACGGCAGCGACGGCGGTGCAGCGGTAACGAGCAAGGAGTATGCATGAGAAAGAAAGGGTGCGAGGAGAAAGCGTGGAGAGAGGAAACTTTACCCTTTGAGATTATAAGGAAGAAGGAAGTTTGAGAATTGAGTGGACACGTGCTGGTGCCCTCGATTTAGTAAAGGGATCTTTTTTCATCATTAAGCGCGGAAATCGAGGAGACACCTTGGTAACTACGCGGAAGTACTGGTCATTTCCAAAGACAGAACCATGCAGAAGTGGGGTGGACCCGTTAGGTCATGTCCTATCAATCAAACCGTAGCAGTGGCAGCGTCATCAATGATGTCATGAAAAATATCGAGTCCACAACGAGCATTCGAAGAAAATTAAAACCATCGGGTAGTACAGCTGGAGTCTACGCACGGTTGCGAGCATCCGTACCTAGACTCGGGGGCCACTCCCATCGGGAGCGCTGGACGCGCACCCGATATATTCCGGAGCCGAAGATTCAAATGCAAAAAGAAGCACTTAAAGAGTATCTAAAGAAAGACTGAAATTTTTAGACCGTTTGGACTAAGTCTGCACTCGGTTGCAAGCACCCGCGACCAGACTCGGGGGCTACTCCCATCGGGAGTGCTGATTGCACACCCGACGAAAGTTTTTCACACTCCAGGATCATTCCCGGGGACTTGATTCTATGTAGGGTAACGTTGTTTTGCCATCGGCAGTTAACCAGCAAAGTTGGGCACGTTATTCGATATCCTTTACGTACTGAATTGAAGACCCGATATAAATGTATCGGATGGACTATAAAGACCTGCAAAAAGTTTCGACGGAATAGTCCAAGTGACGTGGGCATTACCCTTCGGGTAACTACTATCGTGTTACCCCTTGCGGCCCAACCAGAGGCCCATGAAGACACCCGAAGGCCAGATGGGCCATAACGTCGGTTCGCAAGGTGGATTTAGAAGGACAAGGCAAGAAGATGAAGAATAAAAGGAAAGTTTAGAACTAGGACACTTTGTAACCTAGGCGTACCCGGACAGATCTCTTGAGACCTGGCCCCCAATATAAGGGCCAGGAGAGGGGCTGCCGAGGACACAACAAAACTTACCGACCATAGCCACCATAAGTTTAGAGTCAGGTCCCTGCAGAACTTAGACTCTCGACGAGATCATAGCCAAAACCTTCGGCACCCCATTGTAACCCGATATTTTCATAATCAAGATCAGACAAGCAGGACGTAAGGGTTTTACCTCATCGAGGGCCCCGAACCTGGGTAAATCGCCTTCTTCGCTTGTTTGATAACCGATGTCTCGTGTCAGCCTACAGGATTCCATCAACCCTAAGCCCCATATCGAGGGCATTGCCGATGAGTACCGTCGACACCAAGGCAAAATAGCCCTCGACCCACTACGGTGGCGGCACGAGATCCTCCACGAGAAGGTGATGCGAGAAACATGGAGACGCAAGCACGAGTCGACAGAGCACGACAGGAGAGGGACCATGAAAATAGAACACAAGAGTGTCAGCATTCACCGGAAGTTAGCGAGGATGATTTATGTGGGCTCCCTTGCTTCACCCGACGATTTCACAAAACTAAAGTGCCTTCTATCTTCAAGTTACCAGACAGCTACAAAAAAATCGATGGATTGCAATATCCTGAGGATTGGTTAGTGGACTACTTGGAGATAGTTGATGACCCACAAGTATAGGGGATCGCAACAGTCTTCGAGGGAAGTAAAACCCAATTTATTGATTCGACACAAGGGGAGCCAAAGAATATTTGTAAGCCTTAACAGCGGAGTTGTCAATTCAGCTTGCACACGGAAACAGACTTGCTCGCAAGAGTTTATCGATAGCAACAGTTTTATAACGATAGCGATAGTGAAATATAAGCAGCAGAGTAATGAAGACAGCAGTAGTGATTATAGTAAACAGCAGGATTAAAATACTGTAGGCACAGGGATGGATGAACGGGCGTTGCATGGATAAGAGAACTCATGTAACAATCAAGGCAGGGCATTTGCATATAGTAATAAAACAGTATCCAAGTACTAAACAATTATAGGCATGTGTTCCATATATAGTCGTACGTGCTCGCAATGAGAAACTTGCACAACATCTTTTGTCCTACCAGCCGGTGGCAGCCGGGCCTCTAGGGAATCTACTGGAAATTAAGGTACTCCTTTTAATAGAGCACCGGAGCAAAGCATTAACACTCCATGAACACATGTGATCCTCATATCACCGCCTTCCCCTCCGGTTGTCCCAATTTCTGTCACTTTGGGGCCTCGGGTTCCGGACAGCAACATGTGTATACAACTTGCAGGTAAGATCATAAAGCAATGAATATCATCATGAATTGATAACATGTTCAGATCTGAGATCATGGCACTCGGGCCCTAGTGACAAGCATTAAGCATAACAAGTTGCAACAATATCATAAAAGTACCAACAACGGATACTAGACACTATGCCCTAACAATCTTATGACTATTACATGATCAATCTCATCCAATCCCTACCATCCCCTTCAGCCTACAGCGGGAGAATTACTCACACATGGATGGGGGAAACATGGTTGGTCGATGGAGAGGCGTCGGTGGTGATGATGGCGATGATCTCCTCCAATTCCCCGTCCAGCGGAGTGCCAGAACGGAGTTTCTGGTCCCGAGACGGAGTTTCGCGATGGCGGCGGTGTTCGGATGTCTTCTGGCAATTTCGTCTAACCCCCGTGCGTTTTTAGGTCGAAGCCCTTAAGTAGTCCGAGAGGGGGCACTGGGGCTGCCCGAGGCGCCGCCACCATAGGCCGGCGCGGCCCAGGGGCCTGCCGCGCCGCCTGGTGGGGTGGCTGCCTCGTGGCCCCCCTCCTTCTGGTCTTCTGGCTCCATTATTCTTCTGTGAAAATAGGCCCATTGGAATTAATCCCGGGGATTTTCCTGAAAGTTGAATTTCTGCACAAAAACGAGACACCAGAGCAATTCTGCTGAAAACAGCGTTAGTCCGTGTTAGTTGTATCCAAAATACACAAATTAGAGGCAAAACAATAGCAAAAGTGTTCGGGAAAGTAGATACGTTTTGGACGTATCAACTCCCCCCCCAAGCTTAGCTTATTACTTGTCCTCAAGCAATTCAGTTAACAACTGTTGCGATAAAAGAACTTTCACGAACACATTTGTTCATATGATGTAAATATTCTCATGATATGGACAAGTACTTAGGCAATTCATAATAAGACACACGCAAATAAAGTCATCTAATAGCTATGTCAATCATGGAAAAGGTACCAATAAATTAATAATAAGCATCATGAATCATGTCTATCAGCAGGATTGCAGTGTTCATAAAAGGATATGATAAAGTGGTATCTCGCTTGCCCGTATTTGTACAGCAAAACATAAATGCTCGGGCACCTTTGAAGTTCATGGAAAGATTGGAAGTAGAGATTATCAAAGATAAAAGCATCAAAGTTATACCACAATTAATCACATTTTGGGACAAGCATGTTATACTAAGAATGACAGTTGTGCTCTCAAGAAAGTGCTCAAAGAAGGGATGGTGACTCAACATAAAAGTAAAAGATTGGCCCTTCGCAGAGGGAAGCAGGGATTAACATGTGCTAGAGCTTTTCATTTTTCTAAAGACAGAAGTAAAATGGTCTTGAGAGGTGTTTGTTGTTGTCAACGAATGATAGTGGGCACTCTAACTACCTCATCAACCAGATTTCCAAGAGCGGCTCCCATGAAGGACGTTATCTCTACCAGCAAGGTAGATCATCCCTCTTCTCATTTGTTTACACATGTATTTTAGTTTCATTATGGATGACACTCCCCCCAACCTTTGCTTACACAAGCCATGGCTAACCGAATCCTCGGGTGCCTTCCAACATTCTCATACCATGGAGGAGTGTCTATTTGCAAATTAAGTTGCTTACTCGATAAATCAGGGCAAAGCATGTGAAGAGAATTATTGATGAAAGTTAATTAATTGGGGCTGGGAACCCCGTTGCCGACTCTTTTTGCAAAATTATTGGATAAGCGGATGTGCCACTAGTCCATTGGTGAAAGTCCGTCGAGAGTAAATGACAAGGTTGAAAGATAAAACACCACATACTTCCTCATGAGCTATAAAACATTAACACAAATTGAGAAGTACTTTGAAGGTTTAAAGGTAGCACATGAGAATTTACTTGGAATGGTTTGAAATGCCATGCATAGGTATTTATGGTGGACACTTTGGAACAACTTGGTTTTCAGGGGTTTGGAAGCACGAGCAGTGTTCTCGCTCAGTACAAGTGAATGCTAGCAATAGACTGGGAAGCGACAATCAAGAGAGCAATAACTGTCATAATCATGCTTGCGACAAAATAAATTAACAGAGGCATAAAAGTGATACAAGAACTCTGAGGCAAAGTAAATCATCGAGGCTTAATTGACTTTTGTTCAGTCATACGCATGCGTGAGCATGTGCCAAGTCGATTTAAGTGAATTATTCAGAGGAGGATACCACAATGTCATACCTATCTATGAATAAAACAATGCAAGCAAATATTTATGACATGCTACTCATATTAATAAATTGGAGCTAAACATGAGAGATCATGAACTACTAGACTTTATTAAATGACATATACCTCACATGAACCAACTAAGCATGCTCACATGGATGAGTATATGTACAAAAATGAAAACAAATAGAGTTCATACCAGCCTCTCACCACGAGTCAAATTGTCGTAGATCGTCATTATTGTCTTTTACTTGTGTAGCTTGAATAATATGAAGTGAAAACCATGCTCCAGCCACCGGAGACCGCTGAACTCCATAATGAACTTTACAAAACCAAAGAAGAACAACAAATATTTTTGGTGTTTTCGAGTTGGAAACAAGAACAAAAGGAAACAAGCAAACAAAGCAAAATCTTTTTGGATTTTCTCATAGCAAACCAACGATAGCAAATAAAGCAAAATAGGAACAAAAACCAAAATAAACAAATGGTAAAGAGAAACAACAGAAATATTTTTGGTCTTTTTATGTTTTAGGAAAGAAACAAAGCAAAAACAAGAGAATGAAAACTAAAAGAGTCACATAAACACAAAGTAGCAGAAATTCGTCAAACTTGACAGCAGTACAGTAATCTATTTTTACGAAAATCTTCCGCTGCTCAACTCGAAAAGTGCTCAACTAATGAAAGTTAGATAATAACCTAGGGAACATGCACAAAACTTGGCTTCGCAAAATAACGTTCTGGCTGTTATTGGTAATTTTTTTGGTATCAGTCCAGAATCTGTTTTCAAACAGGACTTCCCCAAATATCATCTCCCTCTTATTAGAAACCACTTTAAGAAGCTAAACAAGTATGCACAAGTATCCGGAAATTGTAATATGCAATGAATGAGTGATACCGGCATACCTCCGTGATACGCGTAAAGCACACGTCCGTTGGGAACCCCAAGTGGAAGGTATGATGCGTATAGAAGCAAGTTTCCCTCAGTAAGAAACCAAGGTTTATTGAACCAGTAGGAGTCAAGGATCACGTGAAGGTCGTTGGTGACGGAGTGTAGTGCGGCGCAACACCAGAGATTCCGGCGCCAACGTGGAACCTGCACAACACAATCAAAGTACTTTGCCCCAACGTAACGGTGAGGTTGTCAATCTCACCGGCTTGCTTGTAAACAAAGGATTAACCGTATAGTGTGGAAGATGATGTTTGTTTGCGAAGAACAGTAAAGAACAATTGCAGTAGATTGTATTTCAGATGTAAAGAATGGACCGGGGTCCATAGTTCAATAGTGGTGCCTCTCCCATAAGATAAATAGCATGTTGGGTGAACAAATTACAGTTGGGCAATTGACAAATAGAGAGGGCATAATAATGCACATACATGTATCATGATGAGTACTATGAGATTTAATCGGGGCATTACGACAAAGTACATAGACCGCTATCCAGACATGCATCTATGCCTAAATAGTCCACTTTCGAGGTTATCATCCGAACCCCTTCCGGTATTAAGTTGCAAGCAACGAGACAATTGCATTAAGTATGGTGCGTAATGTAATCAACACAAATATCCTTAGACAAAGCATCGATGTTTTATCCCTAGTGGCAACAGCACATCCACAACCTTAGAACTTTCTGTCATTGTCCCAGATTCAATGGAGGCATGAACCCACTATCGAGCATAAATACTCCCTCTTGGAGTTACAAGTATCAAATTAGCCAGAGCCTCTACTAGCAACGGAGAGCATGCAAGAACATAAACAACATATATGATAGATTGATAATCAACTTGACATAGTATTCAATATTCATCGAATCCCAACAAACACAACATGTAGCATTACAAATAGTTGATCTTGATCATGATAGGCAGCTCACAAGATCTAACATGATAGCACAATGAGGAGAAGACGACCATCTAGCTACTGCTATGGACCCATAGTCCAGGGGTGAACTACTCACACATCGATCCGGAGGCGATCATGGCGATGAAGAGCCCTCCGGGAGATGATTCCCCTCTCCGGCAGGGTGCCGGAGGCGATCTCCTGAATCCCCCGAGATGGGATTGGCGGCGGCTGCGTCTATGGAAGGTTTTCCGTATCGTGGCTCTCGCTACAGAGGGTTTCGCGACGAAGGCTTTAAGTAGGCGGAAGGGCGGAGTCGGAGGAGTCACGGGGGCCCCACACGCTAGGGCCGCGCGGGCCCCCTTAGGCCGCGCCGCCCTAGTGTGGCGGTGCCCCGTGGCCCCACTTCGTTTCTCCCTCGGTCTTCTGGAAGCTTCGTGGAAAAATAAGCCCCTGGGCGTTGATTTCGTCCAATTCCGAGAATATTTCCTTTGTAGGATTTCTGAAACCAAAAACAGCAGAAAACAACAAGCGGCTCTTCGGCATCTCGTCAATAGGTTAGTGCCGGAAAATGCATAATAATGACATATAATGTGTATAAAACATGTGAGTATCATCATAAAAGTAGCATGGAACATAAGAAATTATGGATACGTTTGAGACGTATCAAGCATCCCCAAGCTTAGTTCCTACTCGCCCTCGAGTAGGTAAACGATAACAAGTATAATTTCTGAAGTGACATGCTATCATAATCTTGATCAATACTATTGTAAAGCACATGAGATGAATTCAGCGATTCGAAGCAATGATGAAGACAATGAGTAAACAATTGAATCATATAGCAAAGACTTTTCATGAATAGTACTTTCAAGACAAGCATCAATAAGACTTGCATAACAGTTAACTCATAAGCAATAAATTCTTAGTAGAAAGCTTTGAAACAACACAAAGGAAGATATAAGTTTCAGCAGTTGCTTTCAACTTCAACATGTATATCTCATGGATAATTGTCAACACAAAGTAATATAACAAGTGCAATAGGTAAACATATCAATGCACACAGTTTACACAAGTGTTTGCTTCTAAGATAGAGAGAATAGGTAAACTGACTCAACATAAAGTAAAAGAATGGCCCTTCGCAAAGGGAAGCATGGATTACTATTCACTACAAGAAAAGTTCTGATACACAACGTCTCAAAATCGTCCGCTAAGGGGTATTTTTCGTCGCCTATGGGCCTAACCCGACGATATGGGTTCTGTTGTGGAAACTGCGTCAGGCAAAGTCCTACGACGATTTTTTCGGTCCGTCGCGCTTGGGCGCCCTTCCGCCACGGAAAATCGGACCGTTGCCCAAGTGTTTCCGGGAGCCCGTTGACTGGCGACGTCATGCAAGCCGACACGTGGCGGACGCCGTTAGCGCAGTTAACGGCGTTAACCGGCTGAAACCCCGTGGTAGATGGTAGGCCCACACGAGGCCTGCCACGTCTTAAGCGGGCCGGCCCATTAAGTTTGCGGGCCGGGCCAGTTGACTTAGTTTGACCGGTCAACTATATAGCTGGGCTGGTCCATTAGTTACGTGGGCCGGGCCTAACCTCTAAGGTTGACTGGTCAAAACTTTAATGGGCCGGCCCACTAAGCATGTGGGCCGGGCCGAATGCACTCGTTTGACGCCGGCCCACAAGACATGTGGGACCCACTTTCTCGTTATCCGGCCGGCCCATTTACAAAGTGGGGTCCACATTAAAGCAACTGGGCCGGCCCAAGAAGTTAGTGGGCCGGCCCAATTAGCATGTGGGTCCCACTTTCCTGCTATCGAGCCGGCCCATTTAGTACGTGGGGTCCACATTAGATCAAATGGGCTGGCCCAACAAGCCAGTGGGCCGGGCCAAAAGCACCGGTGGGTCCCACTTTCTGTTAAAGGGCCAGCCCATTTAGTATGTGGGGTCCACCATATAGCAAGAGGGCCGGCCCAACAAGATAGTGGGCCGGGCCATAAACACAGGTGGGTCCCACTTTCCTGCTAAAGGGCCGGCCCATTTAGTATGTGGGGTCCACCATATAGCAAGTGGGCCGGCCCAACACGCTAGTGGGCCGGGCCAAAAACACTGGTAGGTCCCACTTTCGTCTTAAAGGGCCGGCCCATTTAGTATGTGGGGTCCACTATATAGCAAGTGGGCCGGCCCAACAAGATAGTTGGCCGGGCCAAAAACACTGGTGGGTCCCACTTTCGTCTTAAAGGGCCGGCCCATTTAGTATGTGGGGTCCACCACAAAAGCAATTGGGCTGGCCCAACTAGGTAGTGGGCCGGCCCAGTAGTGGGTGGGGTCCACCTTAAAGCAAGTGGGCCGGCCCAATTAGAGTGTGGGGTCCACAGTAAATCAAATGGGCTGGCCCAATAAGTAAGTGGGCCGGCCTGTTTAGTTGCTGTTTATATGCCGGCGTAAAAGGCGCTTTAGGATTTTGCGGGCCGGCACGTATGTGATTTCGCTTAATTGGGCCGTTTAAGGGATGGGAATTCGTGATTTAGATACTGAGAATATTTACGCAGCATTGATTTACGTCGGATAGCCTCACTTACCACAAGCACCAAAGAAAAAATGCGCGAAAGAACTATAAAAACTAACTAAATATTACATCAGCTGCAAGGCTTTGAAAAAATATTACAGAACCGAGAGAAATTGAATGGTAATTAAACCTAGCAATACAATGAAGCGATCCGGCAATCTTTTAAGTTGTCCATGCAGCACCTATATCCGAAACAAAGACATTACAAGTTAAGACAAGCAACAATGGAAACGCAAAGACACTCGCAATATTGTTTGCCAAAGAATTTGGAACTCATCATTTCGTCGTTATAACAAGATCATTGTAATGCGCACAATAAGCAAACAAAGAGTGCATGCCGCATACCAACAGACCAATATAACGAGCATGTTAGAATGAAACAACGAGACTTACTACTTGTCGAGTCCCATGCAAACCAACATGTTCGGGGAGTACAAAATTGGCATGAACAACATAGTAGCGAGGCTATAAATTTTGTAACAACGGTCGAGCAAGATGAAGTTATGATGGCTACATCTACGGAGCAGGGAATGTAAACCAAAAATAGAAGTTACGATGGCAAAAGCTAAAGAGGAGGGAATGTGAACCAACATGTGCCAAGTGCAATTACTTAATTTTGGCCGTGAACTAAATAATACTCCCGAACTTATAGTGAAGGGGATGCAAATCAAGATGTTTCGGGATATAAACTTGTAATGAGCAACACATAGAGGATAGTTAATGTCTGGAGCTTAGGATGGACCGGATACGGAATATAGTGGGATCACTCTGTGAACTTGTATAAGAGGGAATGCAAACCAATATGTTCAGCTTTCCATATGTGAGCGTCATGCCAAGTCGGAGAAACAAGTCAATAATGCAGCTTTTGAAGAACAAGATGGCACGCAAAATTATTATCTAGTAGTATGACAAGTTTATTTGTACTACGAGGCTAGATAGCGAGTGATAGCATGCCAAACTAAGTCCTTACTTTGTTAGCTTACAATGAACTAGATACAAAACAATGGCATCACCTGTAGTACGGGGAATGCAAGCCAACATGTTCATGGAGTAAAAAATTGGCACAAACAACATAGTAGCAGGCCATAATTTTTGTAACAACGAGCGAGCAAGATAAAGTTATGATGGCTAGATCTACGGAGCGGGGAATGTAAACCAAATATAGAAGTTACGATGCCAAAAGCTATAGAGCGAGGGAATGCGAACCAACATGTGCAATTACTTAAAATTGGCCATGAACTAAATAATAGCGAGGATGTTACTATAATACCTATAATTTTTGTAACAACGGCTGAGCAAGATAGAAGTTATGATGGCTACATCTACGAAGCAGGGAATGCAAACCAAAATGTTCAATCGCTTAAAGTTAGCAATGAAGTAGAAAATAGCAACGTGTTACGGTCATAGCTAGGAATGAACTAAAAGAGCTTCGGACAAACAAGCATCCGAACCAGAACATGGCGCTAAAACAAGGGACTTACATTAGGAGAAGCACTCTGTGGGAGTCACAACAGATCTTCCTGGGGTTGATAGATCCGGTGATGAAGTACGCTACATGTGCTACTTGGGGTTGGAGAGACGGCCATTACACTTCATGATTACTCATCTCATCTGCAAAAACGTAATGGCGCGTCGTTAGCACAAACAGGTTCCCCCAAGATTAAACAAGAACTTGCAGGCAAGCAATAGAAAAGCGACAGTAGAAGAGTTTAGATCATGCACGGCGCCGGTGAAGCGAGATCCGGTTCGTGCACGGCGGTGTCGGTGAGCAAGATCCGATGCGGTGGACGACGGATCCGGCGAAGCGGCTCCGGTGGGGTGGACGATACCGCAGCTGAAGCGACTACGGTAGACTGCTAGATGAGCATATGGTTTCGAGGTTCGGCGGGGATGATCCGATCCGGTTGATGACGGCGTCGATGAAGCGGCTCCGGCAGGCGGCCGGATGACGAGGATCGCGAGGGCTCGGGTAGGCCAGGGAAGTCCGGCGGGGATGTTCCGGTGCGGTGGTCGTGGAGGTGGGAGAGAGGGACTTGGGAAGTTCCGGTGGGTGGTATGAGGGAAATGAATTTTTTTTGGGAGGGTTTCCGGGCTAGGGAGGTGGTGATCCAAAAAATGACGGGCAGACCCCCCACCAACCGACTTTGCTGTCATCTCCACGGGGGTAGAATGGGAATTTGGAAGCGTGTGAAATTTTTGTATTTTGTAGGCGGGAAGTTTTGCCGCTATGAGATTTTGAATTTCGCTAAGGTCCAAGTATAATGATAAAAAATTGTGAGACCGTACTAGTACCTCTGTTCAAGGCCGAGTGCAAAATCAAATCATCGTCACCTTGAATATTGGTCACTACCATGGTCATGATCTATCTCTGAAATTAGCGTATCCGCTATATCTTGCAAAGTACAATGATAAAAAAAATTGTGAGACCGTACTAGTACTTCTATTCTAGGCCGAGTGCAACATCAAATCATCATCACGTTGAAAATTTGTTACCATGATCATGATCTATCTCTGAAATTGGCGCATCCGCTATATCTTTCAAAGTATAATGATAATAAAAATTGTGAGACCATACTAGTACTTCGTTCAAGTTCGAGTGCAACATCAAATCATCATCACGTTGAAAATTTGTTACCATGATCATGATCTACCTCTGAAAATGGGCGCATCCGCTAAAACTTGCAAAGTATAATGATACAAAATTGTGAGACCGTACTAGTACTTATGTTCAAGGTCGAGTGCAACATCAAATCATCATTACATTGAAAAGTGTGTTACCATGATCACGATCTATCTACTGAATTTGGCGCATCCGCTAAATCTCGCAAAGTATAATGATAAAAAAATTGTGAGACTGTACTAGTACTTCGTTCAAGTTCGAGTGCAACATCAAATCATCATCACGTTGAAAATTTGTTACCATGATCATGATCTATCTCTGAATTTGGCGCATCTGCTAAATCTTGCAAAGTATAATGATAAAGAAGTTGTAAGACAGTAGTAGTACTTCGTTCAAGGTCGAGTGCAACATCAAATCATCATCACGTTGAAAATTTGTTACCATGATCCTCTGAAAATGGGCGCATCCGCTAAAACTTGCAAAGTATAATGATACAAAATTGTGAGACCGTACTAGTACTTATGTTCAAGGTCTAGTGCAACATCAAATCATCATTACATTGAAAATTGTGTTACCATGATCATGATCTATCTCCGAATTTGGCGCATCCGCTAAATCTCGCAAAGTATAATGATAAAAAAAATTGTGAGACTGTACTAGTACTTATGTTCAAGGCCGAGTGAAGGATCAAATCATCATCATGTTGAAATTTGTTACAACGATCATGACATATCTCTAAAATTGGCGCATCCGCTAAATCTTGCACGTGGCGCATCTCGGTGCGGAGCAACAAGCCGGTGCTATCAAGGTTGAGGCGTCGGTAGCGTCATCGGGCTCTCCTCTTTTGATAGATCTTCTACATGGCGTGGCGCACCGCCCACCGAGAAGCGATCACATGTGAGATCGAGGTGGAGACGTCGCCGGCATCCTCGAGGCGCGACCGCCCTTCTACGAGCCGAGTCGACTCAAGGTATGAATCCATGCGGCTGTCGCGTCCCTTCGCATATGAAGTGGGATGCCTTAGATTTATTGTTCTTCTCTTACGATTATTTCTAGCCGGACATGTGTGCTCTTTCTCTGAATATATTGCTTGAAAAGCTAACCAAGTTACTTAAATTCACTTCGTTCTTAATCTTGCGTGCTAATTTTGTTATTTTTGCTGACGGTGGTGCGCGCAAGGAAATTTATTTCTGGGTGTGCTGAGCTGTTAGGCCTAAGTCGAAATCCTCAGCTAAACAAGGCCTCAGCTTAACACATAAAAAGGTGTTCAATCTCGCCCACAATGTTGTAGGATAACGTTGCATAGAAAACAAAAAAAATTCCTACCGCGAACACGCAATCCAAGCCAAGATGCAATCTAGAAGACGGTAGCAACGAGGGGGTATCGAGTCTCACCCTTGAAGAGATTCCAAAGCCTACAAGATGAGGCTCTTGTTGCTGCGGTAGACGTTCACTTGCCGCTTGCAAAAGCGCGTAGAAGATCTTGATCACGATCGGTTCCGGCGCCACGAGCGGGCGGCACCTCCGTACTCGGTCACACGTTCGGTTGTTGATGAAGACGACGTCCACCTCCCGTTCCGGCGGGCAGCGGAAGTAGTAGCTCCTCTTGAATCCGGCGGCACGACGGCGTGGTGTCGGTGGTGGTGGAGAACTCCG